>NW_026779749.1:27500-75085 GCF_030144855.1 Hypanus sabinus
GAACATAGAGCCTATGTATTGCCATACCAGCTAAAAAGCAAATCAAAGGCACTCAAACTCTAATCCCACCATCCTACCATGTCCATATATCTCGATCGTCCTTACATTCAAGTGAATATCAAATCAGTAGATGGGCACATCGTATACCACCTATAAATTTCCTGATATTGCAAGTATTGCTGGTCGATTCTCAGATGGAGACGAGAGAGCGAACAGGGGCGAGATACGCCAATGTGTGGTGTCACAGCAACAACCCTGCACTGAACGTCAGAGAGAGGAAAACAGATTATTGTGGACTTCTGGAAGGATGGAGATACCGATCCTCATCGGGGGGGAGGCGGGGGGGGGAATCAAAAGTGCAGAGAAGAAGCAGTTTCCAGTTCATGGGTGTTAAGATCTCTGAGGACATAACCTGGTGCCAGCATATCGATGCGGTTATAATGAAGGCAAGAGAGCGGCTATACAGTACTTCCGTACAATGTCCTCTGTATGTTACTCAAAAGGGCATCTTTGGTTGGTTAAGAGTGGGGATGCTTCTTTGTCTGATAAGCGTTTCTCTCGCAGTTGTTTAGCTTTAGACTTGCTGCCGTGGGGATTGTATTCATTCGTTATACATTTGTTCATTGCTAACCAATGAGGCTGGGAGCTTGGGGGAGGGGTGTCCCGGGTTTTCAGGAGAGGAGGGAAGGGGACGCCGAGGAAGGCGGACGTGCGCTGCACTGCTTGGTTGAACAGCGGGGTGGTCCCAGGACGTGGAGGTTGGAGAAAAGTGACGAGGGGCCGAACGATGTGCACGAAACTGACTGAACTTTGATGTTGGCGCCTTTTACTTTTTCTTTTCTTTCATATATATATATATATCTAAAGGTTCCAGGAAGCGAGGGGCGAGTTTCTTAGGCTCGTTTTTGAGAAGGATGTCTTTAGATGAAAGCCACACCATCTGCCCAGGTCGATACTCAGGCGCAGGAGTCTGGGGATTGCGCAGATTTATAGGGATGCTTTCGAAATTCTGAGATCTCACAGAGTTTTGGTGTCTGCGGATTTGGAGTTGTGACGTGTCTAAATTTTGCATCATTCACAGATACTTTCATAATAGATATATATTTTAATGTCCAACAGTATACTGGTTATTTCATGGTGGCGGCGGCAATTTGGTGATCGGTTTGAAGTGATCCTTGCTCTGGTAAAAGCTAATGTGCATGTGTGCATGTCAACGGGATTGTGGTGCAGACTGAAATTCGGATTGCGCCGGTATAGGGGTGCGAGGTTGAATATGTGACTCCACGCAGATTTGCTGTACAACCATACTTTTGTGTAGTGGTTGATCTCCAAATGTATTCTGGGGCATATGTGAATCTTTATTGTCCAGGCCGGCATTTTCTGAATTCTTTAAAATGATTCGCATTCTGAGATTATGCTTTGGGACGTGTCAGAGTGATTAGGGTGCGCGCCGATTTGGGGATAGAGCACATTCAGGACGTCACCTACAAATTTGCGAGGCACAGTTACTTACGCAGTCATCATGTGTACTGTTCGAAATGATTATTTTCTGGGATTACGTAAAACGCATTTGAGGTTCCCAGCGGGTTCGATGCACACGTGGATTTTGGGTGCGCTCTTTCTTGAGGATGTGTGCGTATTTGGGGTACACATGGGTTTGAGATGCGAAATTAATTGGAACTTGCGCAGAATTAAGGGTTTCTTCTCCGATAAAGGGATGCAAACCAATTGGGGGTTTGTGCACCTACACTCCATCCGCCGAACAGGCGGTATCTCCAAGTGGTCACCCATTTTAATTCCACTTCCCATTCCCTTTCCGATATGTCCATTCATGAGTTCCTCCACTATCACGATAAGGCCACACTTAGGTGCGAGGAACAACAGCTTATAATCCGTTTGGTTAGCTTCCAACCTGATGTCATGAACATTTCTTTCTCAAACCTCTCCTTCACCATTTTCTACCCCTTTGTCTCTCTCACTTAATATCTCCTTGCCCGCCATAGCCTCCCTATGGTCCAGCTCCCCTTGCTCCATTTTTTTTCTTTCCTCCATAGCCTTCTGTCTCTTTCAGCAATCTACTTCCAAGCACTTTGCTTCATCCATCCACCTCCAAGTTTTACCTGTCTTCTGGCGTTTCTCTTTCCCCTCACATCACCTTTCAAATCTACTCCTCTACTCTTTTTGCCCTCCAGTCCTGCTGAAGGGCTTCAGCCCGAAACGTCGACTGTGTTCTTTTCCATAGATACTGCTTGGCCTGAGAAGTTTCTCCAGCATTTGGTCTAATCAATCCCCCCCACCCCGTTTTGTTAGGTACTCAGTTATATTGGGCCGTAATGTACAGCATACAAGTCTGCATATACCTTTGATTCATCTAATCGCATTCAGGAGTTGGGTAAATCTCCAGTTGAATGCTATACACAGGAGAGAAAGTTAAAATATGGTTGTCTTAGGAATGCATTCCTGTGAATGACCGGGACACGCTGTTACATTATCACACTGGTCAGTGTTAAGGCTCCAGAGAAAACAACATTATCATCACGGTCAACGGTGGTCAAATGCATGTGCACCCTCATACCCAGCAGCAGTATGCACGTATTTCGAAAACGCGTGTGAGTCAGAAAATCTGCGTACTTCCCCAAGTAAGGACGCACATTCGGCGACTCAGACGAAGAATCATTTCAAACACAAAATAGCTGCCTTGTCATTAACTGCTCCACGCATCCCAAAGGTCGGGAGCACACCACCAAATCTGCCGATCAACCCGAATCCTTATGAACTCCCAGATACACACACAAAAATGTGGCGACTCCATATACGCCGACAAACCCCCAAATATGTTATCCCCAAATACGAACGCATCCCCATAACAAGAACAAACCCCAAAAGCCGTGTGTATCCATGTGCACCCCAAGACCCTGTGCAACCCATTTTAGCTGACACGCAATACCCAATACCCAATGCAGCTCGCACCCTAAACCCGCTGACAACCCCACATGCCCATGAGATTTTTCCGAGCAAGATGCATTCGAAACAGTTGAGAAAATGGCATCGTGGACGTCAATAATCCGCAGTCAACACATTCGTGTGCAAATCTTGACCCGCCAACACACCCAAATCTAAGTGTGTGCACGGCCATGTTTGAGACTAAATTTCGAGTGATGTGTAAGTTTCTTCCTGAAATCTCACCGGCGGTTGTTTTTTTCACCTTCTCTTAAATTGCACTAATTTCTAAAGGCGCAGCGCAGTACCTTTAAGTTTTAAATATGTTACAGTATTGATGAAGAATTAGACCAATAGTCTGTAGAGTTGCCCAGCGCTCCGGATTATCGGAATTTACTTTAGCAGAGGCTTTGCTTCGATAAATCAAAACAGCCCGCCGTGAATCCACAAAACGTGTGCATATCAACAAATCGGTGCGCACTCCAAACACACTGACACGCCACATATATAATAGATAACTCTAAAGAAGAATTCCTGTCCAACAGTTCAGAATATGGCTGTTCCAACAATTAAAATTCGCACCACCCGAAAATATGATTGCAACTATTGATTGGTAAACAAACAGCCCCCGGAATATACGAACATCACATCATCTAATTACGTCCCCGTAATTGATTACAGACCCCTAAATTGGCGCGTATCCCCAAATCCTTGTGCGTATTTGCTGCCAAACCCTAAATCTACGCACACCCAAATTCAGCGCTCACCACATATATTTGTGGATTCAATTTTAAATCCGTGCGTATTCCCAAATCCAAGTTCACACCATAGCAGTGTGCACCCCTTATTCTCCGAAAATGCCAAATATCTGCACGACCCAATTCAGTGCGCACCCCAAAGCCGCTGACATCCTGACATGGTTTAGAATCCTTTCAAGAATTCATTCCTCGACATTAAAATCCGCACACAGCCCAAAGTTAATGTGCAACTTCAAATGCGCCAACAAGCCTAAATCTTTATCTCACCCCAAATCCGTGTTTCCATGTGCACAGTCCCAACTCCATGTACACCTCAAATATGGGCACCACGTCAACTAGGAGCGCACCCTAAAATTCATGTGAATATCATACCCGCGGAGAAAACCACTTGCACATTAGATTATCCCAGAGGAAGTATCATTTAAAATAATTCACGTCAAATTTCAAATTAAATTCATTATTCACGTGATCGAAATGAAACAACTTTGAGATTCGGCACACTTTCAAACCGCAGGCACCGCAAATACGTGAAAAATCCCCACAACTTCAAAACCGTGGACGCACACGCACTAATTAGATTATCTCAAAAGAAAAAAAAAACAGACAAAATCTGTGTACAACGAACCCCACAACTGAATGTGAAGGTTTCAGCGTGTTTGGGCTGCGCATGGTGATGCACACCAATTTGACGATGCATATGGATTTGGTGATGCGCACCAATTTGACGATGCAAATGGATTTGGTGATGAGCACCAATTTGACGATGCACATGGATTTGGTGATGCCCACCAATTTGACGATGCACATGGATTTGGTGATGAGCACCAATTTGACGATGCACATGGATTTGGTGATGCCCACCAATTTGACGATGCACATGGATTTGGTGATGAGCACCAATTTGACGATGCACATGGATTTGGTGATGCACACCAGTTTGACGATGCACATGGATTTGGTGATGCCCACCAATTTGACGATGCACATGGATTTGGTGATGAGCACCAATTTGACGATGCACATGGATTTGGTGATGCGCACCAATTTGACGATGCACATGGATTTGGTGATGTGCACCAATTTGACGATGCACATGGATTTGGTGATGCGCACCAATTTGACGATGCACATGGATTTGGTGATGCGCACCAATTTGACGATTCACATAGATTTGGTGATGCGCACCAATTTGACGATGCACATGGATTTGGTGATGAGAACCAATTTGACGATGCACATGGATTTGGTGATGCGCACCAATTTGACGATGCACATGGATTTGGTGATGCGCACCAATTTGACGATGCACATGGATTTGGTGATGCGCACCAATTTGACGATGCACATGGATTTGGTGATGCGCACCAATTTGACGATGCACATGAACATGGTGATGTTCGCTGATTTGGGTTGCCTTTTTCAGTCGTGGGACTCAGATAGATTTGCTGAGATGACGGATCAAAATTTGCGTCCGGATTATTAATATCGAGGCTGCCACTTTTTCCATTGTATTTTATTGATTGTTTCTCCGGGAAAATCTGATGTACAAGTGGCGGAGTCCGCGGGTTTAGGGTGTGCACTGAACTTACGATTGCGCAATTTTATTTCTTGTCGATGAATATGGGTTGCATACGGTCTTGTGGTTCATGTGGATCTGGGGTTGTGCTTGGATTTAGGAGTGTTCTCTAATAAAGAGTTGCAAACTGATTTAGGGGAGTGCTCTGATGTAAGGGTGCGCACCTTTTAGGGATAGCAAATTTAGGGTAGAATCTCCACGTTTTTGTGAGTGAATATCGATTTGGTGACGTGGTGGTTTTTAACAGACAGCCATTTTCTGTTAACAATGATTATCCGTCTGGGTCTTCTAATATGCCTGTGGTACTTGAGGATGTGCGCAGATGTGGGGCTGCAGGATTAGTGATCCGGATTTTAGTGTAGTCTTGAATACGGGGCTGCACACGGATTTGGGTTGATCGGTGTGTCGCCGATCTGCAAAAGGACTTTGGCGCACACATGGCTTGCTAACCACGAGACGGTCATTGATAATCCCTTATGCCTCTCGGGTGTTAGAGGGTTTGGGGTGCGCACCGAATTTGGGTTTGCGCAGATTTAAGGGTGGCAACCGATTTGCGATGCGAACAGATTTACTGAAATCACCGGATTTGGGGTTTCATGCAGATTAGGTCATTTTAGGTGAGTTTCGCCGAGTACTTGTGCACAGTGGTGTGTGGATTTGGATTTTGATGGTGCTTTCTAATTGCACTAAATTGCACAAACCAATATGGGTGCACAGGACTTCAGTATGGATTTGGTCCTCGCGATTTTTTTAAGGCTGTCACTCTAAAGCGATCCTTCCTTTGGGAAAATCAAATGTGTACACGTGAGTATCAGCAGGTTTGGTGAGGTACACGGTCTTCGATGCTCCCGGATTTGGGGACCTGACAAATCTCACGGTTGTTTAATTGATAGATACTTTATTAATAAATACACTTCCGGGTTTCTACTCTGCTCTTGCTACTATTTTTAAGTTGGAAGTTGCTACTTTCTGAACTATTTGAAATGATTTCTCCTCTCGGATAACCTAATCTGTAAGTGGGAGGTGTTGACAGGTTCGGAGTGCGCACCCATTTGGGTGTGCTTACGGATTTGGGAGTACACGTGGATTTTGGTTGTCGGTGGAATTGGGTATAATGCCAAAATTCAAATTGCTTATTTTACAGATACTCGGATAAATAATGCACTTTAACGTTGAGCCTTGTTCTTGCTATTTTTTTAAAGTGGATTTAGCTATCTTGTGAAATGTTTGAGATGTTTCTCTGAAAAGGATAAACAATTGTACATATAGGGGCGGACTCGGAATTGGGGGTTCTCAGAGATTTTGACATGTGCGCAGCGAGTTTAGGTACACACGGATTTGGGTGTGTCGGTGTACTGGGGGGGGGGGGGGGCTTGACGAATTACAATGTTGTTTCACTTACATATACTTTACTAATAGAATTCGGAAGTTTGTTTTAGATTTTTGAATGCAAAGCTATTTTGTGAACTGTTTGACCGGACTCGTGATTTCGGATAATCCAGCGTGCATGTGGGTTTGTCGTCAGAATTGGGGTGCATGTGGATTTAGGTCGAGCTCTTACTCGGTCATGCGCACAGATTTATGGTTGAATACGGACTTGGGAATGTGCGCAGATTTAGGCGTCTGATGTCTAATATGGAGGTGAACAGGTTTGTGTGTGTCAAATGATCTGGAATTGCAGCTGCATTTTGAGATTCGTGCTGATTTTAACGTCGAAGCAGTCATTTCTCATCGATTTGAAATGATTCCCTCTGAGATAATTTATTATGCATGATGGAGAATCAGTGTGTATGGAGAGAGGACTGATTTCTGGGATTACGCAGATTTAGGGCGGTGTCGGCAAATATACCCTCGCACAACAGTCTGGGGATGTGAACAGATTTAGTGATGTGTCCGACAATGTGAATGTTTACTGGTTTTCGCAAATATGTCCTCACACACTACTCTGAGGATGCGAACAGATTCAGTGATTTGGACTTGTTAGATATCTGAAGGTTGTTTCATTCAGAGATAATTTCAGAACCAATGCTCCCTGAAATTTTCATCGGTATTCTTGTAACTTTATGCTGAACTTTATCTTGTGAACTGTTCGAAGTTATTCTTCCCAAACTCATTCGATTTCGTGTGGGAAGTGTTACAGTCTGACGATGGTCTGTAAGAATGTTCAGTTCAATCCACAGAACTGAGGTGAGAGAGAGGTATTTGTAATCTGAATAAACAGGGGTCGTCGGTCTTGCCCTTCTCCTCTGAATTCTTCAAGTTAGTCAAATGTGACTCCCCTAAGGGTACCTACTTCAGTGGAAAATCTACTCACCCAGGCCAGGGTTAAACACACCGGTAGTTTGCACAGCGTGACCCTTGCACTCACTGTGACGGCCTCTGATCAATCTCACTTGATCGATCCTCAAACCACCCTCGTGTGCACTCGAAGAGTTCATCCAGTGACTCCTTCGTCACCAGTCTCTGTGAGTCTCTTCTGTTTGTCTGCCAGAAAGACAGTCGACCTCACACAAGCTGAACATCAGCTGCCCTTCATGTAACTTCTCCTCTCTCTCCATAGCAACTCGGGCAGCAGTTGAAGACATCTGCTTTTCCTAAAACTGTATTTCGTCTCTCTCTCTCTCGCTCTCTCTCTCTCTCTCTCTCTCTCTCTCTCTCTCGCTCTCTCTCACTCTCTCTCTCTTTAAAAGGAATGAAACTTAATGAACAATGAATGAACAAAGGGAATGAAACTTAAGATCCCATCACAGGAAGGATGTATTTCCTCACAGTGTGGTAAGTCTGTGGAATGGGTAGCACAGGCGGCTGTGGAGTCTGACTTTAGATATATTGAAGTCAGAGTTGAACAGGTTGTTGATTACTCAGACCATGAAGGGATGCGGTGGAAAGGCAGGAGACTGGGGCCGAGGGGGACCTGGGTCAGACATGATGAAATGGCGCAGCAGACTCGATGGCCTAATTCTGCTCCTCTATCTCATGGTCTGATTTTAGGTTCCCGTGTTGCCGGGTGTCAGCATCTCAGTGGATCTGTCCTGGTGGGACCAACACATTCATGCAAACACGGAGAAGGGTGTCATGTTCCCGACTGAACAGCGCCAGGCTTCCAGAAGCCGGCACGCCCATTCCCCGGAGTGTGGAGAGCTGACACTTTCCCTGTAAGGGTCAGACTGATAATTATCGCTCGTCAACATTGCGTCTTGGAATGCACTGGTGAGGCCTCACTTGGAAATACTCTGGGCGGTTCCCGGTCCATTATCTACACCGGCTAGATGAGCTTGGCATTGAGAAGGGTTGAAAGGAAGGACACGGGAATGATTCCGGGATCGAAACGCTTATCAGATCTGGAGCGTTTGAAGAATGAGGGGGCTCTGGGAAGAGGGTTGTTGTTGAAATCGATCGAATGTTCAAACGCTTCGATAAAGTTGATGTGGAGAGAAGATTCCCCATGGCGAGACCGGTGGACCCACATCGCAATGAAGATACGTCCTTTTAGAACTGATACTGGGAGGAATGTGTTCAGCCAGAGTATGGTAAATCTGTGGAATGGGTTACGCAGGCGGCTGTGGAATCCGACGGTGTGTGTACTGAAGTCGGAGGTTGATAGATTCTTGATTACTCAGGGCATGAAGGAATACGGTGAAAAGGCAGGAGATTGGGGGTGGGGGGGGGGGGCGGACCTGGATCAGGCATGATGAATTGACGCAGCAGACACGATGGCCTGTTTCTGCTCCTATATGTCATGGTCTGACTTTTGTGGGCCTTCACAAGTCAGGGGACAAGACAGGGGACAAGAGTCATGACGTTAGGACACACCTGGAGTATTGTCTTTCGTTCTGGTCGCTTCTTTATAGGAAGAATATAGAACACATTCATGCAACACATTCAAGCAAACACGGAGAATGTGTCATGTCCCGACTGAACAGCGCCAGGCTTCCAAAAGTGTGGAGAGCTGACAGTTTCCCTTTTAGACTCATTATTGCTCGTCCACATTGCTTCATGGAAAGACCGTCGTTGACGACTCCGAGCTGAGCCACTCAGTGCTCAACCGTAGGAAATCCATTTCGAGAACTATCCTTTGTGATATAAACTTTAGATGTCTTTACTGTCGTCCTGTTTATTTCGAGTTTACGTTTCAGTGTATTCCAGACCATACTCTACACTTCCCATTACCACCATAGATTCTTGATTACTCAGGGCAGGACGGAATACGGTGAAAAGGCAGGAGATTGGGGATGGGGGGTGATGGACCTGATTCAGACATGATGAATTGACGCAGCAGACACGATGGCCTGTTTATGCTCCTGTATATCGTGGTCTGACTTTTGTGGGCCTTCACAAGACAGGGGACAAGAGCCATGACGTTAGGACACACCTGGAATTTTTTTCTTTAATTCTGGTCGCCTCTTTATACGAAGAATGCATAACACATTCATGCAACACATTCAAGCAAACACGGAGAATGTGTCATGTCCCGACTGAATAGCGCCAGGCTTCCAAAAGTGTGGAGAGCCTTTAAGACTTATTATTGCTCGTCCACATTGCTTCATGGAAAGACCGTCGTTGACGTCACCGAGCTGAGCACTTAGTGCTCAACCGTAGGAAATCCATTTCGAGAACTATCCTTTGTGATATAAACTTTAGATGTCTTTACTGTCGTCCTGTTTATTTCGAGTCTGGGTTTCAGTGTATTCCAGACCATACTCTACACTTCCCATTACCACCATAGATCTCCCGTTGCAGAAGGAATTACGGCTTTTGAAGTTGGAGAGGATTTGCTCTTCCATTGAAGACGAGAAAGTGATCGCTGGGAGCATTCCGGCTTGTTGCATCGCCGCCTGGTGTGGAGGCTGCAACGCACAAGGTCACCAGAGGCGTGCGAGTGGTGTAGAATCAAACAGCTCCATCACGGGCACAACCCTCCCCAGCCTCGAGGACATCGTCAAGATGCGATCCCTCGACAAGGCGGCATCCATCACTGAGGCCCCTCACCCCGGGGACCAGCTCCCTGCTCAGTACTACCATCGGGAAAGAGACACTGAAGACTGAAAGCTCAAAGATCCTGGAACACCTTCTTCACCGACGCATCACACTTTTGAATGTAAGAGCACCGCCACGACATTTTTGCGGGATTTTTGTTTGATCTTTTTGCACCTTACATTAATTTTACATACTTGTCACGTATTGATCATACAAAGATACAAAGCTCAGGGCGGATAAGTTACGGATATGCGAAACAGTCCTTTGATGCTGGGAGCGGGAGGCAGGAAAGTGACGGGAAGGAAAATGGGGATGAAATATGGGGAGATGGATGGGAAGAAAAGAGGGAGAGAGAGAGATTAGAGGTAGGAGTGTAAAGAGAGAGCGAGATGGTGAAAAAGAATGCCATAGGTAGAGAAAGGAATCTAGGGTAGGGGCAAGGGGCAGAACCGATTCGCTTGTCACAGTCGGAGAGTGAGCTGGAATTGTGGTTAGAGAATAATGTCACTTCATTTATGTCGGCTCCACGGGCTTTTGACAAAGATCCCGGATCTTTTCAGGAATATCCCGGAACAAAGGTGCAGACTTCTCACAGATGAAACGGTGCTGATCATTTCTACAATCCCAAGGCCAACGAGATTTACATTCACCGCATTCGAACTTCCCAGCCTTCACCTTGTACACGACGTTAGACGCCACTTCCCTGTGAAGGAGGGATGAACATTTTCAAAAGGGAAAACACAACTCCAGCAGACTGTGTCCTGTCTCAGTCCCAAAATACTCCCACCGATGCAATCTCTCCTCACCGACGGATATCAGTCCCCAAAATACTCCCACTGACTCAATCTCTCCTCACCGACCGGTGTCAGTCCCCACAATACTCCCAATAACTCAATCTCTCCTCACCGACCGTTCTCAGTCCTCAAAATACTCCCACTGAATCAATCTCTCCTCACCGACCGGTGTCAGTCCCCAAAATACTCCCACTGACTCAATCTCTCCTCACCGACCGGTGTCAGTCCCCAAAATACTCCCACTGACTCAATCTCTCCTTAGCAACCGGTGTCAGTCCCCAAAATACTCCCACTGACTCAATCTCCACTCACTGACCGGTGTCAGTCCCCAAAATACTCCCACTGACTCAATCTCTCCTCACCGTCCGGTGTCAGTCCCCACAATACTCCCAATGACTCAATCTCTCCTCACCGACCGGTGTCCGTCCCCAAAATACTCCCACGGACTCAATCTCCACTCACTGACCGGTGTCAGTCCCCAAAATACTCCCACTGACTCAATCTTTCCTCACCAACCGATTTGAGTCTCCTAAATACTCCAACTGACCTTCTGTCTCCCAACATACGTTCCACTTTCTAAAATAGTCTCACTGACCCATTCTCCGTGACCCTGTGTCAGTCCTCGAATAATCCTTTGCCCAACGCTCTACCCTCAGAGCAATTTCAGTTGCCAAAATAACCCCACGATCACACTTTCTCCCCACAGTAAACTGTCACACCCCAGCTTACTCCCAGAGCCATACCCAATCTCCACAGCCCAACGACAGTCCGCAAGATACTCCCGAAGCCCTCTTCAACCCCCAACGGAACCTTGTCAGTCCCCAAATTCAACCTGTTTTTCCAATCTCTTCACAGCCCGTTCTCTTTCCCCAAAATACTCTCACTGACACTCTCCCAAAGCCGGGTGTCTGTACCGAAAATACTTGCACTTCCCACTCTCACCCATCAGCCCTCAGTCTGTCCCCAATATGATCCCACTGTCCAACCTTCTCCCTGCAGACCTGTGTCAATCACCAAAACACTCTCTTCCCACAGTCCATGTCAGCCCACAGATTAAACCAACTGTCCGCTCTCTACCAAGGGCCCGTGTCGGCCACAAACTAATCGCATTGCCTAATCTCACCACACTGACCCGTGTCAGTCCCAACTTAATCGGAATACACCATTCCCTGTCCACAGTACCCCTCCCCAAATACTCCCACCGTCGCATTTTCTCCCTATTGACCTACAGACCACAGTCGCCGAAACACTCCCCTTTCCATATTCTTCATACAGACTGCGCCGGTCAACAAATCAATCACACTGCCCAGTCCCTTCCTACGGGGATACCAGGACACAAAATACTCCTACTGTTTACCCTCTCCCATAGACCCGTTTTTGTCCCCAAAATATCCGCAGTGACCCAACTGTCCCCACTGAATCGAGGCAGCACCCAAAAGCTCCCCGTACCGCGCCTCCCCCACAGACATGTGTCTATCCCCAGAATTAATCCCACTACCCAATCCCTTTCGAAATTCAGGCCTGACCCCAAATCTCACCCCTCTTTGCATGTTCCAATCCAGTATGAACCGTCTTGGCCGCGGACACGGTTGTTAACAAAATTCTGTGAAATTAATTTGCTATCATTAATGATTGAATTCGATCACAATGTAAGGAGCGTCACTCTGTGTCTGACCGCGGGTGTGTGAGATAGGTCGGTGTGGAGGTAGATTCACTCGGTGTCTGACCCAGGGAGTGTGTGTTGGGACGGTGTAGAGGAAGATTCAATCTGATCTGGATATATTATCTGTCCATCAGACACATACCTCTTTCTCCTCTGAATCTCTGTGAAGAAGTTTTGAATCAGCGACAGAACAGAGTTGCTTCGCCCCCTGGTAAGAACTTTCAAAGGAGGAAATGAAATAACACAGGTCTTCATTTCTGATCCAATCCTTGGAACATGTTTGCTCTGGAAATCAGAAAAAAGAACAGTGAATTACTCATTACATCCGCTGAGTGTCAGATGCAGAATGAGGAACCCGCCACAGAGTCCCATCACACACACCAGGGGTCAGACACAGAGGGAATCTCCCTCCACACCTTCGCATCACAGACTCCCGGGTTCAGACGCAGAGTGAATCTCCCTCCACACCGTTGCATCAGACACTCCCGGGGTCAGACACACAGAGTGAAACTTCCTCCACAGTGTCCCATCACGAAATGCCGGGGTCAGACACAGAGTGTAACTAGCTCCACATAGTCCCATCACACAGTCTCGGGGTCAGACACAGCGCGAAGCTCCCACAACACTGTTACATCACTCATTTTGGGGATTAGAGCTTCTTTGCTCGTCCTGTGAACGCAGAGTGAAGCTTCCCTGTGGCGCCGCAATAACGCACTCCCGGGTTGAGACAGCAGGTTCCCTGACGCACTGCCAGCGTTCAGACACCAGGTGGCGGTCTCGCCGCACGTCTCAGCGCACTTTCCCGAGAACAGCCAGAGACTACACCCTCCCCTCCCTCTCTGCCTTCTGACCAGGTGCGGGAAAATTTCTGATATTACCTCAGCATTTCTGATGCTCAGCAGTTTACAGATTTCAGTCTTGGTTTGGCTGAGATTTTCGCACTTCATTTCGCGGTCATTGAATTTGCCTCGGAGATCAGTTTGCGTTTGATGCTGATCAGACAGATCAGAGTTCAGGACGGAGAGGATGTTTTCCAGGACCAGCAATTTGTTTTCAAGGATGGAGCGCTTGCTTTCGACGACAAACAATTTGCTTATGAAGATGGAAATTCTGTTGTTGAGGGCCGAAACATTCTTGAGACAGGTCCTTGGATCCAGTCGGGAATCTCGGATTTCCTGGTTTTAAGGTTTGAGTTCAGCTCGTGGAGTTGCAGTTGATGCTGGGTCCTGTTCATGTCCTGATATTTTTTTCAAAAGGCTCCGGTATTGGATGCGATCTGACACTGACGGATCTGTAACGCTGAGAGAGATGGTGAGCGGGGTGTTGGCGTCACGGTGAATCGTGTGTTGGTGCCACAGTGAGCGGTGTGACGGTGTCACGTTGAGGGGTGTGAGTGGGAATAACAGGATCCTTTTCTGGTCGGCTGCCAGTGACTGGTTGTGTTCCGCAGGAGTCGGTGTTGTCACCGCTTATGTTTATTTTGTACAGCAATGATTTACATGATGGAATCACAATATCCAAGGACAAAGGAGCAGAAGTAGGCCGTTCGGCCCATTGAGTCTGCTCTATCACTCCACCATGAACTAAACCATTCTCTCGTCTAGTTAACTTTTCGGGCTTCTTCCCTATATCCCTTGATAAACGGACTAATTAGATACCTATCAATCTCATCGTCAAACACCTTAAATGATCGGGCATCCACAGCTGTATGTGGCAACGAATTCCACAAATTCATGACCCTCTGGCTAAAAGAAATTCTCCTCAACTCTGTTTTAAATGGGTACACTCTATTTCTAAGACGGTGGCCTCTTGTCTTGGCCTCAACCACCAAGGGAAGCAGCCTTTCCGCATCTACTCTGTCCAACCCTTTCAACATTCATTTTTTCTTGTAGATATTTCATCTAATCCGCGCCGAGTTCACGCGCCTGCGCAGTCGTGCCTCTTTTAACCCAAGTAGTTAAAAGTAATATCGTTCAACTTGACGGCCAAAGCAACCTCATGGCTTCCTGTAGCACGCCTGATTCATTTCTTAAGTATGTTCTTGCACATTTATACTCCTCAAGCGCCTTATTTGCTCCGTTTGTCTAGATGTGTCATATATGGTTCTCTTCTTATTTATCAGATTTCCAATATCCCTTGAAAACCAAGTTTTCGTATTCTTATTCATTTTTCCTTTAACCCTGACAGGAGCATACAGACACTGCTCTCTCAAAATTTCTGCTCTGAAGGACTCCCACTTGCTAATCACATCCCTGCCAGAGAGCAACCTGTCCCAATCTACGCTTTTTAGATCCTTTCGCATTTCTTCAAATTTGGCCTTTCCCCAGTTTAGTACCTCAATCCGAGTACAAGATCTATATTTTTCCATGGTCAAGTTGAAGCTAATGGCGTTATCATCACTATACACAAAGTGCTTCCCTGCACACACTTCCGTCACTTGTCTTAACTTGTTTCCAAATCGGAGAACAAATGTTGCTTCCTCCCTCGTCATTACCTTTACATATGGATTTAGAAAACTTTCCTAAACACATTTTACAAACTCTAACACCTCTAAACCTTTAACAGAATGGGAGTGCCAATCAATATGTGGGAAATTAAAATCCCCTACTATCACAGCTTTATATTTCCTGCAGTTGTCTGCTATCTCTCTGCAGATTTGCTCCACCAGTTCTCGCTGACTATTGGGTGGTCTATAATACAAACCCGTTAATGTGGTCATAACTTTCCTGTTTCTCAGCTGTGCTCCTCCCATATGACCTCGGTAGACTAGCCCTCTAATGCCCTGCCTGAGCACTGCTGTAACATTTTCCCTCTCCAGCAATGCCATCACCCCACCCTTCATCCTTCTGCGTTTATCAAGTCTGAACCATCGGAACTCTGGAATACTAAGCTGCCTGTCCTGCCACTTCTGAGGCCAAGTTTCACTAATGTCTACAATGTCATAATTGCATGTGTCAATCCACGCCCTCGGCTTGGCAGCCTTCCCCACAATCCTCCTTGAATTGCAATAGACACACATCAGAAGCTTATTACCACCACACACAACCCTTCTATTTCTTACCTACCATGAACTTTTAACATCATTTATTTTCACCACCCCTCCACTATCTGCTCTGCCATTCTGGTTCACATCCCCCTGCAAATCTCGTTTAACTGCCCCCCCCCGCTCCAATACCTGGCAAAGCCCCCTGCAATTATATTGGATACCCCTGTAGTTTAGATTTAACACCTCTCTCTTGTGCGTGCCACCTGCAACAGAAGAGGTCCCAATTATCCAAAATTCTGAAATTATGCTCCCTACTCCAGATCTTCAGCCATGTGTGCATCCTCCAGAGCATCACGGGCACGTGACGCAGGTAGCGATCCTGAAATGACTGTACTCATTGTCCTGATTTTAACTTGCTACCAAGCTCTCTATACTCATTCTTCAGGACCACCTCAATCTTTCTTCCTACGTCATTGGTACCGATGAGAAACGTGATATATAGCTGCTCACCCTCCCACATCACAATGCTGGGCACGAGATCAGAGACATCCCTGATACTGGTACCCGGGAGGCAACAAGCTATCCAGGATTCTCTGTCACGACCACAGAACCTTCTGTCTGTACCTCTAACTATCGAGTCTCCTATAACTACAGCTCTCCTTTTCTTCCACCCTCCCTTCTCTACCCCAAAATACTCGCACTTCCCACTCTCA
Source organism: Hypanus sabinus (assembly GCF_030144855.1). Taxonomy (NCBI): domain Eukaryota; kingdom Metazoa; phylum Chordata; class Chondrichthyes; order Myliobatiformes; family Dasyatidae; genus Hypanus; species Hypanus sabinus. The sequence continues at coordinate 43,908 of NW_026779749.1, forward strand.
CCCGACAGATCACTTTAGGTCCCCAAGGTACACCCACTGCCTGACTATCTTCACACAGGCCCGTGTCGGTCGCCAAAACCCTCGCACTTCCCACTCTCACACCAGAGCCCCGTGCCCGTCTCCAAAGTATTTACACTGTCCAACCTCCTCCCTAAAAACCTGAGTTAATTCAACAACATACTCTCTAGCAACAGCCCGTCTCGGTTCGCAAACTAATCCAATTGCTCACACTCCCCCCCCCCAATTGATCGATGTGTCCCAAATTATTCCCAGTGCAGCACTCCCTCCCCACTGTGTCCGTTCCCAAAGTCCTCCGACTGACGCATTTTCTCCCCACAGAACTGCGTCAGTCCCCAAGCAAATCGAACTGCCCCACGAACCCTCCGCACACCTTTTTTCTGTCCCAAAAATGCTCCGAATGCCTAACCTCTCCTCACAGTCCTCGGCAGTCCGCAAACTAATCCCACTGCACACAATGTTCCCTCAGCCTGTTCAGCCCCAAACAAAAGCCACTGCACACGCCCTTCTCGGAGCCTGTAACAATCACATGACAAACCCTCACCTCAAAAACTAGCAAGACTCCAAGTTTCCCTTGGATTGGCATTTTGCAAAACAGTATGAACTGTCATGCTCGCGGACAGATTTGTTAACAAAATTCAGTGAAATTAAATTGCTATCATTAATGATTGAGGTCGATCAAGATATACGGAACACTTTCTTTCTCTTCCCGGCAGTGTGTGATGGGACGGTGTGGAGGGTGATTCATTCAGTGTCTGACCCCGGGAATGTGTGATGGGACGGTGTGGAGGGAGATTCACTTTGTGTCTGACCCCGGGAATGTGTGATGGGGCGGTGTGGAGGGTGATTCACTCAGTGTCAGACCCCGGGAGTGTGTGATGGGACGGTGTGGAGGGAGATTACCTTTGTGTCTGACCCCGGGAGTGTGTGATGGGATGGTGTGGAGAGAGCTTCACTCAGGTGTGGATATATCTTCAGTCGATCTGACACATACATCTTGCGTCCGAGCATTTATTACAAGAAAATTTGAATCAGAGTTTGAATAAATCTGCTTCGCTTCATCGTGGGATGTTTCAAACGTTTTTTTATGAAATAACACCTCTCTTTATTTCTGATTCAGTCCTGGGAACAAGATTGCTTTGGAAATTAAAAAAAAAGAATATATCAGAAAATCTCCCTCCGTCCGTCCTGCAGTTGGTATAGAATACGGTCACCTCCTCAGCGTCCCAACACACACTACCGGATTTCGCTGCGAACCGTCCGATCTCTCAGACTCGAAGGGCCAGAGAAAGAGTGAAACTCATCGGCCCTGTCCCATCACATATTCCCGATGTCAGTCATGCACAGAAGTTCCCAAAACACATTCCCGGGGTCAGACTCAGAGTGAATCTCCCTCCACAACGTCCCATCACACACTCCCGGGATCAGACACAGAGTGAACCTCACTCCACAACGTCCCATCACACATTCCCGGGGTCAGCCACAGAGTGAACCTCACTCCACACCGTCCCATCATACACTCCCGGGGTCAGTCACAGAGTGAATCTCCCTCCACACCGTCCCATCACACATTCCCGGAGTCAGACAGAGTGAATCTCCCTCCAGAACGTCCCATCACACATTCCCGGGGTCAGACACAGAGTGAACCTCATTCCACACCGTCCCATCACGCAGTCCTACGGTCAGACCCGGGGTGAAGCTTCCTCAACAGAGTTCCATCATAAACTCCCGGCGTAAGACACAAACTGAGGCGCCCTCCAAACTTCCCCATTACACATTTCCGGTGCCAGATACAAACACACACCAGACCCTCCTATCACGAATTCCGGCAGTGAAACACAATATGAGTGTCCCCTCACAGAATCCAATGGACAAACACATTACGCTTTTGCATCATACCCAACAGAGGTCAGACAGAGAGTGAAGCTCTTTCTCCCTAAAGTCCATCATGAGTTCAGGCTGCTCACTGTCACATCACATGGTTTTGTGGAGAGCAACAGAGTGATGCTCCATCCACACCGTTCAATCACACACTGCCTTGGTCAGACACAGTGTGAATCCGTCTCTCCACGACCCCATCACACACTCCTGGGGTCAGACACAGAGTGAAGCTCCATCCACACCGTCTCATCACACACGGCCTTGGTCAGACACAAAGTGAATTCCACACTCCACGGCCCCATCACACACTCCAGCTTTGAGACACGGAAAAAAACGTACTCAGCACACGTGACAAATGTACATAGGCATGGAACATAGCATAGTACAGCACAGTGCAGGCCCTTCAGCCCATAATGTTATCCTGACCCTTAAAACTTGCCTCCCATATATACCCCCCACCTTAAATTCCTCCATATACCTATATCGTAGTCGCCTGAATTTCACGTGTGAAATCCGTGCATTTCCTTACCCAATGTTCTTACTTCTAGATCAATTTCGCCAGCTTTTTGGCTATAAACTCAATCTACACAAGTGTGAACACTTTCAAATTAATAAAGAATCTCAAACATTAGTATTTCGTGACATCCCTTTAAAGCAGTTAATAATCAATTTGCTTTCTTTGGTATTACACTTACAAGGAATTTCAAGGATCTTTTTCGTGAATATTGTGCTTATCTTCGGAACTCTACAAAACAGAGTTTGTCACAGTGGTCACACTTATCTATGTCTCTGGCAGGTAGCGTTAATGTTATTTAAATGTATATCCCTCCTAAATTTTATGCTTATTTCAATCTATTGCATATTTTTCCTAAAGCTTTTTTTGACTCCTTAAACTCCATTATTTTGTCCTATTTATGGAAGGGCAAACGTTCTATACTTAATAAAGCTTACCTCAAAAAATCTGAAGAACATTTTTTTATGGTTTTACCTAATTTCCGTTTATACCTCTGGGCGGCTAATATTCGCTATCTTACTTTCTGGTCCTTTTTTCGTAACCAATCTGATTGTCCTAAATGGGTGACAATGGAGTTAGCCTCCCCTGAGGTTTACTCTATTTCTGAACTTCTTGGATCTGCACTCCCTAGTTGTTTGCCTACACTAATTGTTAATCCTCTTATTAGACATACTCTGAGAATGTGGGCCTAGTTTAGAAATTGTAATGGCCTTCATGCTGTCTCTCTTTCTAGTCTTATCTTGCATAATCATCTTTTCTATCCTTCCATGCAAGATTCAACATTTCATGATTGGTACAGAAAGGGCATTAGGCATTTTAAGAACTTTTAATTGATAATCGTTTCGAAACTTTCCGACGACTTTCTGCAAAGTTCAATCTACCTAATGCCCAGTTCTTTAGATATCTTTTCATTAGACATTCCATTGATCCTTTATTGTCCAATTTTCCTGCGATGCTTGAGAAAAAAGTTGTGCCCCCTTTGATAAAATTAGAACGGCTTGGGAGCATGACTGAAATGTTTATATTTTATCTGTTGCGGTTCTGGACTCATTTCGTAAGTCAGTTAATTCAACTTCTTTTTGTGCTCGTCACTGCTGTTTTACAGTTTAAGATTGTACATAGGCTCACATGTCTAAATCTAAATTGTCCCGATTTTACCATAACATTAGTCCTTCTTGTGACAAGTGTAAAGGGGGCCAGGCTTCTCTTATCGATATGTACTGAGCCTGACCTGGTCTAGAGGAATTTTGGAGAGACTTTTACTTAACCTTATCCCATATTCTTAATTGACACTTAGAATCTAACTCTCTGATTGCTCTTTTTGCTACCTTGGGTGAGGCAAATATACATTTGATTCCGGCTAACCGTCGAACAGAATATTTTGCTTCGGTTTTGGCTAGACGAAAATTCTTCTTAGGTGGAGAGATGTTGCACCACCCACACTTGCTGAATGGCTTACTGATATTATATCCTGTTTAGACTTTAATAAAGTTCACTACTCACATCTGAATTCGGATATAAAGTTTCAGAAGGTGAGGGGACATTTTCAATATTTTCAAAATTCCTCTTTCAATTAAGTCTTCTTTTCAGTCTCTTACATTTAGCTTTTTTTCTCTCTCTTTGGCAGTAGGCATTATAATTTATTGTTATTATTATCATTTACAGTTTTGGGGTTTTGAATGCTCCGATTAATATTTTTTTACATCCTGCAGTGGTTGGTCTGGAGATTTTTTTCCTGTGCGGGGGGTGTGAATACAAACTTTGCATGATTTTATTTTGTTTTTTAATCATTGATTTGATTATATTATTTTATGTTTATCTTGCACTGTATTAATATTAATTTTGTTGTAGTAATAGTAGAAAGGTAAAAGAAAAATCAATTAAAAAAGTCATTTAGTGTATTTGCCTCCACCACAGACTCAGGCAGTCCATTCCATGCACCAACCACTCTCTGAGTGAAACGCCGCCCTGTAATATCCCCCTTGAACTTCCCTCCACTTATCTGAAAGCCATGTCCTCTTGTACTGAGCAGTAAAGCCCTGGGGAAGAGGAGCTGGCTGTCCACTCTGTCTATTCCTCTTAATATTTTGCACAACTCTATCATGTATCCTCTCATCCTCCTTCTCCCCAAAGAGTAAAGCCCCAGCTCCCTTAATCTCTGATCATAATCCATACTCTCTAAACCAGGCAGCATACTGGTAAATCTCCTCTGTACCCTTTCCAATGCTCCACATCCTTCCTATAGTTAAGCGACCAGAACTGGCCACAGTACTCCAAGTGTGGCCTAACCAGAGTTTTATAGAGCTTCATCATTACCTCGCGACTCTTAAACTCCATCCCTCGACTTATGAAAGCTAACACTCCATAAGCATTTTTACCTACGCTAATTACCTGGGAGGCAATTTTCAGGATTATGTGGACATGTACCCCCTGAGCCCTCTGTCCTCCACACTACCAAGTATCCTGCCTTTTACTTTGTACTTTGCCTTGGAGTTTGTCCTTCCAAAGTTTACCACCTCACACTTCTCCGGGTTGAACTCCATCTGCCACTTCTCAGCCCATTCCTGCATCCTATCAATGTCTCTCTGCAACCTTCGACAATCCTCTACATTATCCACAACACCACCAACCTTTGTGTCGTCTGAAAACTGCCTAACCCACACTTCTACGCACACATCCAGATCATTAATAAAAATCACGTTAAGTAGAGATCCTTGTTGGACACCACTAGTCACATTCAGCCAATCCCAATGTACCCCCTTCACCACGACAACTGCTTTCAGCAGACAAGCCAATTCTGAATCCCCCTGGCCAAATCCCATGCTTTCTGACTTTCTGAATAAGCCTACCGTGTGGAACCTTGTCAAGTGCCTTATTAAAATCCATGCAGATCTCATCCACTGCACTACCATCATCTATATGCCTGTCACCTCCTCAAAGAACTCTAACAGTATCCTTGACCAGTAATGCGACACTTCCTCACCTTTCTCTCCCCCCCCCCATCCCTTTTAAAGCACTGAAATCCAGGAATATTGAGAATCCATTCCTGCCCTGGTGCCAGCCAAGTCTCTGCAATGACCAGTACGTCATAATTCCATGTATGTATCCAAGCTCTCAGTTCATTACCTTTGCTTCTGATGCTGCTTGCATTGAGGTATCGCACTCTAGCCCTTATACCTTACTACCTGTACACCCGTTATTCTGCTTCTCTTTCCTTAAAGCCTCTTTATATATAAATTCTGGCTTTACTCCATTCTATACTTGCAGTTCTCACATGACCACTATCTCCTCCACCTCACTATCTGCTCCAACACTCTGTTCCGCACCCTCTACAAATCTAGTTTAAATCTCCCGGAGCAGCACTGGCAAACCTTCCCACAAGGATCCTAGTCCCCCTCCAGTTCAGGTGCAACCCTTCATGTCGGAATAGGTCCCAAGTTCCCTGGAACAAGGCCAGCTGTCCGGAAACAGGAAGCCCATCATCCTGCACCGGCACCAGCCAGGTATTTAACTGCATTATCCTTCTGTGTATCTCCTGCGACGGGAGCAATCCTGCGATTCCAATTCTGCCTGTCCTGTCCTTCAAATTTGCACCTAACTCCCTAAACTCTCTTTACAGGACCTCCTCCTTCTTCCTATCCACATCATTGTTCCGTACATGGACCACGACTTCTGGCTGCTCGCACTCCCTCTTGAGAATACTGAGAACTCGATGCGAGATATCGCGGACCCTGGCACCAGGAAGGCAACAGACCATCCGAGATTCTCGATCTCTCCCGCATAACCACTTATCTACCCCCTCAAACTATTGAATCTCCTAACACAACTTTTCTCCGCTTTTCCCTCCTGAGTTCAGGGTCCAGTCGGTGCCACAGACGTGACCACTGCAACTTGTCCCTGGTAGTTTGACCCCACCAACAGTATCCCGAACGGTATACTTATTGTTGATGGGAACGGCCAAAGTGGTGCTCTGCTCTTTCTGTCTATTCCCCTTCCCTCTCCTGACAGTCACCCATCTACCAGCCTCCTGACTCTTAGGGGTAACTATCTCCCTGAATCTCCTGTCTATTTCTGCCTCTGTCTAACAAATGACCCGAAGTTAATCCAGCTCCAGTTCCAGTTCGCGAACTCAGTTTGTCAGGAGTCGCAGCTGGATGCACCTTTTATAGGTGTAGTCATCAGGGACAATTGTGCTCTCCTGAATTCTCACATACTGCCCTAACCGTGCCTCTATCACCAACACCGAAATTAATTAAATTAATTAAAGGATTTTAACCGGCCTTACCTCACTGGCAGCAAGTCTCTGCCCGCCCAAGCCTCTCGAGGCACAGCCTTTCTACTCTGTCTCCCCTGCTCCGTCCCCCGCTCCGTTAATCTGCTCGCTTTTTAAAATCTCCCGATGTCTCCGGGGGAGTGTGATTGTCCATCAACAGCTGCTCGACACACGACAGAGCAAAGTGTCAGACACAGAAGGATGCTGCCTCCACATGGTCCCATAACACATTCCCGTGTTCAACACAGTGTGAATCTCCCTACTTACGTATCATAACGCACTCCTGGAATCAGACGCAGACAGAAGATGTCTCTCCACGATCCCATCACACACTCTCGGACTCAAACACAGAGTGAATCCCGCTCTAACGACTTCCATCACTCACTCCCGGAGTCCTAAACATACTTAAGCTCTCTCTCCACGATCCCATCACACACTGCCGGATTCAGAGTGTAACGCTCTTTCCACGGTGCCATAACTTCAGGGGTCAGACATCGGGTGAATCTCTCTCGGCACTGTCTCATAACACAATCCCGCTGTCAGACACAGAATGAAGCTGGATTCATACAGTCCCATCAGACATTCCCGGAAGGAGACACAGAGTAAGGCTGTAATGTTACGTCTCACAATCCCGTGGTCAGACACAGAGTGAATCCACATCCACAACGTCCCGTCACACTCTCCTGGGTTCAGTGACAGAGTGAAACTTCCTGCAAGCTGCACCATCATACACTCACCGGGTCAAACAGAGTGAATCACCCTCCATACCAGAACCATACACTCCCGATGTCAAGCACAGAGTGATTCTTCCTCTCTCCATGCCTGCCCTATGTCGAGGAGCAAGTGAAAGAGTGGAATGATGACTCACCTCTTCTGCTTGTCAAAAATTCACAGATTTGAGCCTTGGTTTCGTTGACAGATCTGTACTTCGTTTCCATCTCAGTGAAGTGGTGATGGAGATCGCTCTGCATTCGTTCAATAACGGACAGATTAGCGTTGAGCGCAGAAAGCTTGGATTGGAGGGTTGAGTTTAAATCATGGTAGTTTCGATCCGTGGTGACCTTAGACTGACGAATCTGCGATACTGAGAGAGATGTTGAAGGATGTTTCGCGTTTGCAGTGACACGTGAGTCAGTATCGCGCTACCGAACTGGTCACAGAGAGTGTTGTGTCAGTGTGACGGTGAAGGGTGTCCCAGTAAAGGAGGAGAAAATGGCGGCGCGACGCAGCGCGCGCGGCCTCTCTGGAGATGGATATCTGTTACTTGTTAAGTAGGGATACGTGCACAATCCTGATTTGATGGAGACAGACGTGAGAGCGTGTAGGAACATCTGGAGAAACTATTGAAATACCCGCTTCACTGCCGTTGCGACTGTGCGGTATTCAATCTCCGGAGAAGAAGGCCGCTGAGACCTACGTTTTGCTTGTTTCGGCGGCCGGGACGAGGTCGAAGGGGCTCCACAGAGGATTCCGCTCGGGGGGCGATATCAGAGGAACTTGTCGGAGGCTCGAAGTTTTCGGACGGACTCCGTGTCGGCCGTCGTCGGGTACTTTCGAGGCATTAGTTGGCAGTGCCTGGAAGTTTATGGCAGGGAGAGATACTCCCTTTTGCTGCCTGATATCGGGACTATTGGAGTCGATCGGGACTGGAGACCTTTTTACTAAATTGTGCCCATGGTGTGTTTTTTTATCAATTTACGGTATTGCTTTGCACTACTGTGACTATATTATGTGCTTTTGTCACTGTTTGTCTTTGGTTTGTCTTTTATTTTAATTTTGTGATATCACTCTGGAGGAGCATTGTATCATTTCTTAATGCATGCATTTCTCAATGACAATAAACGAGTGTCCTCATAATACAAAAATATCTAATGGATGCGCTTGTGGCTCATTGGGAGGCGCCACCTTGAGGGGCGTGTCTGTGTCACGCTGAGGGGTATATCAATGTCCCGATGACGGTTTTGTGGATCTGCGTCAGTATCGTGCGGGGAATGTCCGAGTTGCTGTGAGGGACGTGTCGGTGTCACTGTGATAGGAGTCTCCGTGCCTCGGTGAGAGGTGTACCGGTACACAATAAAGTGTATCTCGATGTCAAGGCGAAGAAAATGTCAGGGTGAAGGGCCTTGTCGTTTCACCGTGGGTGGAGTGTCTGTGTCATGGTGTGTTGTTTTCAAGTGTGTCTGTGTCACGGTGAGAGACATGTCATTGCCCCGGTGTGTGTAAGAGTATCACGCTGAACTCTGTGACTGTGTCACAGAGAAGAAGATGTCGATTTCATTGGGAATTTAGGTGTCGGTATCAGGTTCAGGGGTTTCCCTGTGTCAGGGTGAGGCGTGGGTAATTGCCTCAGTGAGCGGTGCATCGGTGCTAGGTTGAGTACCGGTACCGTCTCGGTAAGGGGTGTTACAGTGACGTGTGTGCATTTGTCATGGTGCGGTGCAGAGCGAATCACGTTGAGGAGCGTGAAGGTGTCCCGGTGTATTGTTCCCCAGTGTCACGGTGAAGAGCGTGTCGGTGTCACTGTGAGGTGTTTTTTGTTGTGGCACTGAGGAGTTTATCAGTGATACGGTCAGGAGAATGTCGATGTTACAGTGAGGGGTGCGTTGCGGACAGTGCGACTGTCATGTGTGTGTCCCGGAGATGGTCGTGTCAGTGTCGCGGTTAGGAGTGTTCTTGTGTCTAATTGAAGTTCGTGACCGTGACAGTGCTGCTGATATTATAGTGAATAGCACGTGTCTTCATTGTGTTATGGTTAAGTCCGTGTTTTTATTACGGTTAGTGGTGTGTCCGTGTTTTGGTGATGGGTTTTAAACGGTGTTACAGTGAGGGGCGTGTGGGTGTCATTATTTAGCGTCTGACTCCAGCGGGAGCCCATTCCACTCACCATGGATCGACAGTCCGACCACAATCACGATGAGGCAGAGTCGGCAGATCAGACGGTACGGTCTATTTCCGATCTTCACTTTCGACTTCCGTTCTTGCGCAGCTGTGGCGAGACCATACGACCATAAGACCATAAGATTAGGTGGCAGAAGTAGGCCATTCGTGCCATCGAGTCTGCTCCTCCATTCAAGCATGGGCTGATCTAATACTTCTCGTCATCCCCACTCCTCAGCCTTCTTCCTATACTCTTTGAAACGCTGTCTCCTCAGGAACCTGTCTATTTCTGCCTTAGATGCACCCAGTAGCTTGGCTTCCGCAGGTGCTGGTAGTAAAAAAAAATCCACAGATTTTCCACCCTCTGACTGAAGTAATTTCTCCGCATCTAAGTTCTAAAAGAATGAGCTTCAATCCTGAAGTTGTGCCTTCTTGTCCTGGAATCCCTCACCACGGGAAGGAACATTTCCATATCTAGTGTGTCCTGGACTTTTATCATTCGGAATGTTTCTATCAGATCCTCCCTCGTTCTCCTGAACTCCCGGGAGCACAGCCCAAGAGCTGCCGAACGTTTCTCATGCGGAAAACCTTTCGTTCCTGGAATCATTCTCGGGAATCTTCCCTCAACCCTCTCGAATGGAACTAAGGGGAAATCATGCCTGAATAATCGTCTGCAATTTTTTGAGGATGTAATTCTGAAAATGAACAAGGGAGATCCGGTGGAAGTCGTGTACCTGCACTTTCAGAAAGCCTTTGATAAGGCCCCACTTAGGAGATTAGTGGGCAAAATTAGAGCACATGGTATTGGGGTCGGGTACTAACATGGATATAAAACTGGTTGGCAGACAGGAAACAAAGAATAGGGATAAACGAATCCTTTTCAGAATGGCAGGCAGTGACTTGTGAGGTACCGCAAGGCTCGGTGCTGGGAACGCAGCTATTTACAATATACATTTATGATTTAGATGAAGGGATTAAACGTACCTTAGCGAATTTGCAGGCACAAAGCTGGTGGCGGTGTGAAATATGAGGAGGATGATAAGAGAGTGCAGAGTGACTTGGGCAGGTTGCGTGAGTGGCCAGATGCATGGCAGATGCAGTTTTATGTGGATAAATGTGAGGTTAACCACTTTGGTGGCAAGAACAGGAAGGGGGACTAATATCTGAATGGTGTCAAGTTAAGAAAAGGGGATGTACAACGAGATCTAGGTGTTTTTGTACATAAATCACTGAAAGTAAACATGCAGGTACACCAGGCAGTGAAGGAAGCTAGTGGCATGTTGGCCTTCATATCAAGGAGAGTTGAGTATAGGAGCAAAGAGTTCCTTCTGCAGTTATACAGGGCCCTGGTGAGACCACAGCTGGAGCATTGTGTTCAGTTTTGGTCTCCAAATTTGAGGAAGGATATTCTTGCTATTGAGGGAGTGCAGCGTAGGCACAAGGTTAATTCGCAGAATGGCGTGACTGTCATATGTTGAAAGATTGAAGCGACAGGGCTTGCATACACTGGAATGTAGAAGGATGAGAGGGGATATGATTGAGACATATGAGATTATTAAGTGCTTGGACCCGTTAGAGGCAGGAAATACGTTCCCGATGTTCGTGGAGCCCAGAACCTGAGGCCACAGTTTAAGAATAAGGGGTACACCATTTAGAACGGAGTTCAGGAAAAACACTTTCCCCCAGAGAGCTGAGGATCTATGGAATGTTGTCCCTCAGAAGACAGTGGAGGCCAATTCTCTGGATGCATTCAAGAAAGAGTTAGATAGAGTTCTTCAATATAGCGGAGTCAAGGGATCTGGGGAGAAAGCAGGAACGGGTTACTGTTTGTGGATGATCAGCCATGATCACATTGACTGCCGCTCCTGGCTCCAGTTTCCCAATGGCCTACTCCTGAATATATTGTCTATTGACTATGATATCAGTATGAATATGGAGATTAAAACAGCAAAAACAAACCTCTAAGTGTGGTCTTATGAGTGAATTTTGGTGCCTCATAAACACATCCCTGCTCTTATATTCTGTACATCTAGAACTGAATGTCAACATTTCATTCGCTTTCTTCACCACCGACCGAAACTGGAAATTAATCTTTAGGGTACCTTGCACAAGTACTCCCAAGTACGTTTGCATCTCTACATTTTGAATTTTCTCCGCATCTAAATAATAGTCTGTTGAATTATTTCATCCATCCAAGTGCATGACCATATACTTTCCAACACTGTATTTCATTTACCACTTCTTTCTCCATTCTTCTAAACTACCGAAGTCTCTCTGTTTCTTCAACACTAGCAGTTCCTCCACATATCTGTGTAGCATCGGCTGCAGAAAAGGTGGACGCTATGGAGGGATTGTCTAATGAGTCTCTTTTGTGGAGGTTTGGAACTGGAAGTGGTCAATAAATTTACAGTTTTATTTTATAGGCCGCCCAAGAGTAACAGGGATATTGAGGATCAGATATAGAAACAGATCCTGGAAATGTATACTATCAAAATTGTCGCGATGGGAGATTTTACTTTCCCAAGTATCGATTAACATCTCTCTAGAACAAGGGGTTTATATGGGGTAGAGTTTATTAGCTGTGTTCAGGAAGATAGAGAAGCCTACACGAGAAGAGGCTGTATTTGATTTGGTATTGGAGAATCAACGTGGCCAAGTGTCAGAAATCTCAGTTGGAAAGCATTTTTGAGAGATTGATCATAATTCTATCACCTATCCAACGGCACTGTAGAGTGATAGGAGCAGACAAGTTAGAAAAACGTTTAACTGGAGTAAGGGGAATTACGAGGCTATCAGGCAGGAAATTGGAATCTTAAATAAGAAACAGATGATACCAGTAAAAAGTACGGATGAAATCTGGCAAATGTGTAGAGGATATTTGTGTGGAGTTCTGCATAGGTACATTCCAATGAGACTGGGAAGATATGGTAAGGTACAGGAACAGTGGTGTAGCAAGGCTGTACTAAATCTAGTCAAGAAGAATAGAAACAGCTTGCAAAAGGGTCCGAGAGCTAGGTAATGTTAGAGATCTAGAAGATTGTAAGGCTAACAGGAAAGAACTTAAAAGGGAATTTCGGAGAGCCAGAAAGGGGCTAAGTGAAGTCTTGGCGTGCATGATTAAGGAGCACCCCTAGGGATTCTGCAGGTATGAAAAGAGTAAGAGGATAAGACGTGAAAGAATAGGACCTATCAAATGTGACAGTGGGTTAACTGTGTATGGAGCCGGATGAAATAGCGAAGGTACTTATTGAACATTTTGCTTCGGTATTCACTATGGAAAATAATCTTCTTGACAGTAGTTATGACGCAGCAGACTGAAAAGCTTCAGCACTTAGATATGAAGAAAACGGATGTGCTGGAGATTTTGAAAAGCATCAAGTTGGATAAGTCGCCGGGACCGGATGGCATGTACCTCCGATTACTGTGGGAGGCGATGGAGGAGATTGCTGAGCCTCTGGTGATGATCTTTGTATGATCAATGGAAACGGGAGAGGTTCCGGAGGATTGGAGGGTTGAGGAGGTTGTTCCTTTATTCAAGAAAGGAAGTAGAGATAGCCCAGGAAATTATACTCAAGTGAGTCGTACCCCAGTGGTTGGTAAGCTGATGGCGAGAATCCTGAGTGGCAGGATTTTTGAACATTTGGAGAGCTATAACATGATTAGGAGTAGTCAGCATGGCTTTGTCAAGAGCAGGTTGTGCGTTACGAGCCTGATTGAATTTTATGAGGATGTGACTAAACACATTGATGAAGGAAAAGCAGTAGATGTACTGTATATGGGTTTCAGCAAGGCATTTGATAAGGTACCCCATGCAAGGCTTGTTGAGAAAGTAAAGAGGCATGGGATCCAAGCGTCATTGCTTTGTGGATCGAGAACCGGCTTGCCCACAGAAGGCAAAGTGTGGTTGTAGGCGGGTCATTTTTTGCATGGAGGGTTGTCACCAGTGCAGTGACTCAGGAATCTGTTCTGGGACCCTTACTCATGGTGATTTTATAAATGCCCTGGATGAGGAAGTGGAGAGATGGGCTAGTAGGTTTGCAGATTACACAAAGGTTGGAGGTTTTGTGGATAGTGTGGAGGGCTGTCAGTGATTACAGCGGGACATTGAGACAATGCACAACTGTGCTGAGAAGTGGCAGATGGAGTTCAACCCAGATAAGTTTGATGTGCTTCATTTTGGTAGGTCAAATAAGGTGGCAGCATATAGTATTAATTGTAAGAAACTTGGCAGTGTGGAAGATCAGAGCGATCTTGGGGTACGAGTCCCTAGGACGCTCAGAACATCTGCACAGGTTGACTCTGCGGTTACGATGGCCATCATCAATCGTGGAAGTGAATTTACGAGCCAAGATGTAATGTTGCAGCTCTATAGGAACTTGCTAAGACTCACCCGGAGTTCTGTGCTCAGCTCTCGTCGCCTTACTATAGGAAGGATGGGAAAACCGTAGAAACGGTGCAAAGGATAGTTACAAGGATTTTACCTGGATTGGGGAGCATGCCTTATGAGAATAGGTTGAGTGAACGTGGCCTTTTCTCCTTGGAGCGAAGGAGTATGAGTTAGAGCTGACAGACGTGTAAATGATGATGAGAGGCGTTGATCACTTGGATAGTAAGAGGCTTTCCCGCAGGGCTGCAATGGTTCCCAAAGATGACACAGTTTCAAGGTGATGTGGAGTAGGTATAGAGGAGATGTCAGTGGTAAGTTTTTTTTTTTACTCAGAGAGTGGAGGGTGCGTTGAGTGGACTGCTGGCAACGGTGGTGGTGGCGAATAAGATAGGGTCGTTTAAGAGGCTTTTAGATTGATACATGGAGCATAGTAAAATAGTGGGCTATAGGTAAGGCTAGTAATTTCTAAGGTAGGGCCATGTTCGGCATAAGCTAGTGTGCCAAAGGGCCTGTACTGTGCAGTAGATTTTCTATGTTTCTATGTTTACCCAGATGGTATACCATCTATGGAACGAGCTGCCGGAGGAAGTGGTTTATTCGGGTACATTAGGAACGTGGAGACTTGGGGGCATGACTTGTGAGACTCTCCAGAATGACGTCAATACTGCGACCACTGACCTGTCGGTGCAGTGATTGTCTGCTCGCCAGGATGCGAGACGTTGCGGTGATCCTCAAACTCAGCAATGAGGGGTTCGGCTTTCGAAAAGTTCAGTTCTGCATAGGTGGAGATCAGACCGTCTGGGGAGGAAAGACGGAGAATATGAGTGTGAGTGTGTGTGTGTGTGTGTGTGTGTGTGTGTGTGTGTGTGTGTGTGTGTGTGAGTGAGAGAGAGAGAGAGAGAGAGAGAGAGAGAGAGAGAGAGAGAGAGAGAGAGAGAGAGAGAGAGAGAGAGAGAGAGAGAAAGGGAGAGAGAGAGAGAGAGAGAGAGAGTGAAGCAAATGGATGGAAGACGATGAGTGAAGGAACATTGACAGGGGTGAAAGAGAGAATAAGTGGGCAGAGGTAGAAGTGAGGACAAGGTGGACGGGTGAAGAGACAAGGAGAGCGAGGGAGACAGAGTGAGAGAGGGGAAAACAGAAGGATAATAGAGACCGGAGAGTGCGCGAAGCAGAAAGAGGGGACTGGTGGGTAGAGAAAAGGAGAGTGTGTGGAGTGGGAGTGAGTGGAAAATGGTGGGGGGGGGATCGAGAGGGGATGGAAACGGAAATCAATTGAGAGAGATAATAGGTAGCGAGAGGATGCGGGAAGAGGAAGAGCGGGAGAGGGGCTGTGTGATAGAGGGGCTGTAGAGCGTTTGAACAGAGAGAGAATGAAGGAGAGAGTCGGTAGAAAGTGTGAGATGAGGGAAAGAGTGGGGAGAGAAGGGGTTGAGAGATGGAGAGAGGCAAAGACGTAAGGTGAAAGTCGAGAGAGAAGGGGAATAGAGGAAGAAGTGTGAGAAAATGTGGAGAGAGAGGATGAACAAGAGGGACGGGCGAGAACGGGGGAAATTGGTAGAGGGTTAGTGAGGTAGTAGGAGAAAGAGGGCAGTGAGGAGATGGAGAGAGAGAGAGAGACTGGGGTAAGTAAGAGTAGAGTGAGATTTTAATTTTATATTGCGTCCCTCCCACTGTCCTATATCCTCATCAGTCCTCGCTCGGTTTTTCCTGCTCTCTGCCATCCCCACAGCGCTCCTTTCTTAATGTCTCCTGCTCAACACCCCTCCCGCAGTACAACTACCATAACGCCCTTGCTATGACATTCGCTCTTTACTGACTCCTCCCACAATACTCTCTCTTCATCCTATTCCATATGACTCCCTCTATACCTCCCCTCCCCAGCTCTGTCTCCACTCCCCTACCCCGAGTGCAGGCTCTGCGCCAATCCTCCAACAGAGCTCCCTCCTCATCGCTTATCCCACCTTTCAGCTGGGGACAGAACAGTGAACGCGATGGGTTCGTGGGTTCCCTCTGACTAATCGTTAGGGTCAATTGAGCGCCTTCCATGAGATCTCCCGACAGTAGCGAACACTTCACCTAACGGCGGTCAAACCTGACAGAGATGAAACTGACCTCCACCTGTCCGGAGCCGGGGAACAGAGATGGTCCTGAGATTAAGATCCACGTACGATACATCAGGTTCAGCTGGGGACAGAACATTGAGAGTCCGTGAGGCTCCCTCTACCCGTCCGGTCGCACACACCCGGGATCAAACTCAGAATGGAGCTCTCTCTACCCCCATTTTTATCTGACCCACTCACCGTTGGAAGGAGACTGTGCATCCGTTTCTGCAAACCTCACGTTTACGTAGGTTTTGCCCTCATCCATCTTGTACAGGACTCTCTGCGTCTCTGAGCTGACAACGACGGTTGTCGGAGGAAACCCGTGATGAGAAGGCGGTCAAACCGACACCAGCAAACTCCAGGTGGACAGCTGATAGAGAGAGGAACCGAGAGCAGGGAGAGGAATTGCGGAGAGGACAGAGAATGCGGAAATGAGAGTGCGTTGCTGAGAGACATTAGAGTGGTGGGAGCTGGGAGAATATTGACAGTGGGGAGAAAGAGAGGGAGGGGTGAGAGGGGATGATTAGGGATCAGCGGAGAAGAGGTGAGGGGAGTGTACAGAAGGTCGAGGGGGTGAGAGAAGGGGTAGAGTGTGGAGAGAGATGGAAGCTAAGCGTGACAGAAATGGGGAAACAGGAGTAGGTAGCAGCGATGTACAGAATAGAGGGTGAGGACTTTCGGCGAAAAATTGGGAAAGCGGGAGAAAAGAGGCGGTGAACGGGAGAAAGAGAGGGAGGGGGGAGCCGGAAAGCGAAGTGCTGGAGAGAGAAGGGGAGAGTGAGCGCTTCAGAGAGTAAAAAGAGAACCGTGGGAAGGGATGGAAGAGAGGAATATAGACGGATTGAGAGCGGAAGATAAACAGGGAGAGGAAAAGATAAGGAATGGAAGGAAGAGAGAAAATATTGAGGGCAGGAGGGAATGTCGGAGGGATTTGTGTCACTCATACATAACTTGTATTTCCCGGGAGATATGCAGCCACCGTTGGTTCATGGATTGGACGTTGGTCTGTTCCTGCTCATCGCCGGGGCTCCAGGCCTTCAGTCCGCGAGAAGCCACGACCCCAGGTCAAAGCCCGAACACGCACCGAAGTGAGTGAGGTCACACCGCACTCCGAGTGAAGTAAACTCGTTGCATCCACATGGTTTCCTCGCCTCCGGCATCCAGTGGCCCTTCTTCTCCCTATCTCTCTCTCACTCACTCTCTCTTTCTCTCGTTCTCTTTCTCCATACTTCCATCACTCTCCGCTTTCCCCACCATTTCTCTCTCTCTCCTACATTCCTCCCTTCCTTGCATTAGGAGAAACTTGAGGGATCGTCCACTCATTCGCGGCTCAGCTCCCAGTGGAACAACTTCGCTGCTTCTATCTTATCTATCTCTTTTTTGATCTGTTTCTCTAAGATCTCCTCCCTTTCTTTGGATTCCAATGAGTACAGCGCCAGGCGACTCGATCTCTCCTCATTTTCTCCGCCCCCCATCTCTGAAATGAACCTAGTGAGCCTCTTCTGCACCTCCTCCAAGTCCAGTATATCCTTCCTCAAGTAAGGACACCAGAACTGCCCGCAGCATTCCAGGGGTGGTTCCACCAGGACCCTGTACAGTTCCATCATAACCTCCCTGCGCTTTAGTTCAGCCCCTCTCATAATGAAAGCCAAGATTTCATTTGCCTTCCTGACAGTCTGCTTCACCTGCAAACCAAACCAGACCGTGATTCATGTAGAGGAACTTGTAAGTCCCTCTGCATAGCAGCACGCTGCAATATTTTACCACTTAAGTAATAATCTGCTCTTCTGTATTTTCTTCCTGCCAAAGAGGATGACATCCCATTTACTAACATTGTATTCCATCTGCCAGACTCTCGCCCACACAACCTATCTATATCTCAATGTGGACTCTAAGTATCTTCTGCACAATTTGATTTTCCAGTCAATTTAGTATCATCAGCAAACCTAGGTACACGACACTCTATCCTATCTTCCAGAACGTTATTGAATATCGTGAACAGTTGTGTAACATCAGCCATCTTCGTGACACTATACTCGGACCTCTCTTCCAGATCGTAAATATATATCGTGAGCAGTTGTGGGACCAGAACCGACGCCTGCGGCACACCACTCACCACCGATTGCCAAACAGAGTCATGCCCATGTATCCCAGCACTCTGCTTTCTTCCAGTGAGCCACTCCTCCATTCCTACGAATCTCTCCCGCATCCATCATTCAGTGAGCCACTCCTCCACCCATGGGAATCTCTCCCGCATCCATCATTCAGTGAGCCACTCCTCCACCCATGCGAATCTCTCCCGGATCCATCATTCAGTGAGCCACTCCTCCACCCATGGGAATCTCTCCCGCATCCATCATTCAGTGAGGCCTGCAACATCACACCTGCCAATCTGCAACTGCGCTGCGAGTTCATCTTCTTATTCCGTGTACCATGTGCATTCAAATATAACATCTCCTGTGCTGCATCCATCCTCCCCGATTCTGTCCACCTTCTACTGTGCAACTCATCCCACTGACTACTGTTACGTATTCAGGCAATAATAAACATATGAGTTCGGCAAGGGTTTTTATAACAAACAACACTTTTACTATACACCGAAAACAAACCCCCCAAAAGTAAACAAACACTAACGTAACCGGAAATCAGCTGCTGTGCGGCAGCTTGAAAAGTTCTTAAAGCGATGTTGCAAAAACAGTTCTTTAAAGTACAAATGTTCGAAATGCTCACAGTCCATTTAAAAGGAGAGACTTTATAAGACAATTTAAATTCTCTTTCACGTCATTTTGCTTCGATCCCCGATGTCGAACTTTTCCCACGAAGAATTCACGAAACGAAAAGAAACGGCTTAAAGGCACTGACCTTTCCTTTATCACAATGTCCTCAATTTTCTGCTATCCCGCAGAGATTAACACGAGAACAGTCAACGAATTCCTTCCGAATAAGATTAAACAAGGTCGAACCCGTTTCACTGTCGAAAATCGATTCTCCTCGATCTTTAACTCCCGAACTCTGATCTTCATTCTCCACTGATTCTCAACTAGCAGTATCGTAAAGACACTGCTGGCAATGACCTTTTAACCTTTAGGCATTAGATAAAAAAATCATCCTTCAACTAAACTGCGTCATCACATTAAATCACGCAGTGGCATAAAGTTAACTTGTCAAATCCAGCCACGAACTGCCCCCCCCCCCCCCACACCTCACAGGTTGGTGTCTTCCTTTTATAACCTATAAAAACAACCTGTCACATGATCTCTACTGGCGGGAAAATGACGTCACTCCACCATCACAAGACCATTACCTCAAGTCCAGTTTTGCTTCAACCCCAGTCACGTGACAAGGGTACCACTATCATGTGTCACGAGTACGTAATACTACAAATTTGCCCTGTCCATAGCCTCTTCTGTCTACACATTTCCTCTGTTTGAAACCAGTAAACTCATCTTCAACACAATTATCCGCCTTCCCTCCGATCCTTCATTCATTGAAACACATGGGTGTTAGATGATCTATACTGGACCCAACACTGGACCCGCTTCACTTTGTCTCTTTCCGGAATAGGTCCATGGTGGGTGAAATCTCACTTGCTCTTCTCAGGACCTTGGACCATCTGGACAAAAGCAATACCTACGACAGGCTGCGGTTTATCGACAACAGCTCAGCGTTCAGTTCTAATCAACAAGCTCCAAACCCAGAGGGTGGTATCTTCCTCTGCAACGGAATGTTTAACGTTCTCTTCGGGAAACCCCAGTCAGTGTAGATCGGTCAGAGCATTTCAGATCTACAGGTGGTTTTGAAGACAGATTCGGAAACTGGACAAAGCAGTTGCGGATGGAATACAGTGAGGGGAAGCGTATGGTCATGTACAAGAAATAAAAGCATTGACGATTCTCTCAATTGGGAGAAATATTAATTAGCTGCGACGCAAACGGATTTGGGAACCTCGTGCGCTATTCCCTGATGGTTCATTTACAGGTGGAGTGGTGATGATGGAGGGAAATAGAAGGTTAGGATTCAGTTCCAGACGATGAAAATATAAGTTCGCATGAACGAGAGCAGATATTTATAAGGTGTTTGGATGTAGGTACAGAATCGATGACGGGTAAGTCGTTTTATGCAGTAATGGTGAGAGCGTGGAGTGGGCTACAAGCCACGGGGGTGGAGGGGTGGAGGCAGAATCGATTAGGGACTTTTACGAGACTCCTGGATAGGTACATAAACCTTGGAAAAATAGGCTATGGGTAACAATGGGTAATATCTAAGGTATGTACATGTTCGGCACAACTTAGTGGGGCAAAGACCATTATTGTGCATTTGGTTCTCTATGTTTTATTTTTCTTTCCTTCTTTTTGAATCATTTTATTAAATTTCAAATAGGCAAACATTACAATCATAAGAATGATATCAAGAGAACGGGATTGCATTAATAACGGTCAACATGTACAACAACTGTTTCAAAGTAACAATGTAATTTAGACTCCCAATCTCCTAGTAACTAATCATGAAATAGATATTTTATAAAGAAAGAAAAAAAGAACCCGAAACTATATTAAAAAATTCTAAAAGAAAACAAAGTAAGAATGTTTGGGCTGCCTTATTTCATCGCCTAAAATTATGATTTTTCGTTAACTCCGCTCCACGAGACCTGAGAAAGAAATTACTAAAAAAGGATTCAGAAAGTGTCAACGTATATCAAAAGAAAATATTCAATAAGTGGCATCTAAGTCTCTTCAAATTTAACGGAAGTAACACTCCTATTTTTTTTCCAAGATTTAACTGGCTATCGTTTGGGAAAGCCATTGAAATGTGGTAGGAGTATTGGAATCTTTCCATTTAAGTAAAATGGATCTACTGCCTAATAATGTAACAAATGCAATTGAACGACAAGAGCTGATGAGGATAAATGACTGGAGTCTATTACTGGTAGTACAAGATTTTGCTGTAGTAGGATGAGATTGTAAAGCAACACTCAGAACTGCTGAAATGATATCAACAATATATTTCCAACATTTTACAATGGGAGAGCAAGACCAGAACATATGTGACAGTGGAGCTACTTCAGAATTACATCTATCACAAACAAGATTTATATGGAAGATAAAACGAGCTAACTTATCCTTGGAAATATGAGCCCAATGAAATGCATTAAATTGTATCAATACTTCTGGCACAAATTGAATAAGTATTAACTCGTTGAATTGTCTCCCATTTATTTGTAGATAAAGATATTTGGAATTCTCTTTATCACACAATCTATATTTTATCGGAATTACCTAAGGGTATTTTTATAATTAAAACATAAATAAATGCTATTAATCTCTTCTGATATGGATTTAAACTTTTTTTGTTTTGTTCTGTAATTTCAATTTGATGCAATATGGGAAAGGTAACTAAAGTAGCGTTCAGAAAGTTTCTAATCTGTAAATATCTCAAAGTGCTATCAAGGCAACATATTTGTTAGTCAGCTTTTCAAAGAACATAAAACAATCATCCATGAATAAATCAAGGAAACATAAAGAAACATTCTTTGTTTTCTATAAAAGGACAAAAGCTTGATCAATTCTTAATGGTTAAAAGAAAACAATGGATATAATAGAACTTGATAGGATACATTTACTCAATCCAAAAAGTTTCTAAATTGAAATCATATTAGTATTGTGTTTTTATTTATTCGATTTATCATTGTCAGCTCCTGTGTCCAAAATGTTACATATCGAATATTTGTTGCACAATTGTAAACTCCAAGATTCGGCAAAGCCAAACCACCTTCCTTTTTTGATTTCTGTAAATACTTTTTCTATTCTGCCGAATCAGTAATATCAAAAAACAAAGATTTAGGAAAGAAAATTAATACCGCCTGAAACATATGCAGATATTTAGGTAAAAGAATCATCTTAATAGCATTAATTCGACCAAACAAAGATAAGTACAATTGGGACCATTGAATAAACCGCTGTTGGACATGGTTAATTAAAGGTAAAATAATTAAATTTATTTGGTCTTTATGCTTCTTAGTATTTTACCACCCAAATAAATAAAGTAATCAGCAAGTAATGTAAAAGGTGATTGTCTATAAATTTTAACTTGCATATTTAATGGAAAAACACACTCTGATTAAAATTCAATTTATAAACAGAAAGAAAAAACTACTAGACTGATGAAGTAGAGTTATTACAGCAGTAATGGAGTTCACTGGGTGATAGGTATATAGCAACAGGTCACCTGCATACAGTGATAATTCATGCGTCCAATTCCCATGAATAACACCAAATATATTGGGTGAATCATGAAGAGCGATTTCCAAGGTCACCAGGGCAAATCAAGTAGTAAAGGGCTTAAAGAACAACCCTGTCTAGTACCTCGAAAAAGCCTAAATAAATGTATCTTTAATAATTGGTAAATACAGCAGCCAAAGGTGTATGATATATCAATTGAATCCAAGATATAAATTTGGGGCTAAAATTAAATTATTCAAGTATATAAATAAATATTCTCATTCCAGTCTGTCAAAAGCCTTCGGGCGTCACGCGGAATAACACATGCTGGTGTAATAGATGAAGTAGCGATTACAATTTTCATTAACCTCTAATATTAAAATGTGAATAACGATTTTCAATAAATCCTATCTGTTCCTAGAGACAATTTGTCTTGTACTGTTGCTTGTAACTTTATCTTTCGATTTCATCACTGTTGTCCTGTTTATTTCAAGTTTGAGTCGGAGTGTGTTCGAGAATTTAGTCGCCGCTTGTTTTCATCACCATCTATGGCTCTCTAGTAACAGAAGGAATTACAACGTTACGGGTTTGAGTCGTTGATGAATCTCATTTATAAATCATAGAAACATAGAACATTACTGCACAGAAACTGGCCTTTAGGCCCTTCTTGGCTGTGCCGAAACATTTTCTGCCTAGTCCCACCGACCTACACCTGGAACATATTCTTCCATGCAACTTTCATCCAGGTACTTGTCCAAGATCTTTCGTTAATGTGAAATGTGAGCCTACATTTGTCACGTCATCTGGCAGCTCATTCCACACTCACACCCCTCTCTGTGTGAAAAAGCCCCACTAAAGTTCCCTTTAAACTTTTCACCATTCACCCTTAACCCATGACCTCTGATTTTTTTGTCCCCTCGCCTCAGGGGAAAAAGCCTGCTTGCATTCATTCTATCTATACCCATCATAATTTTATACACCTCTATCATGTCCATCCTCATTCTTCTACGTTCCGGTGAGAAAAGTCCAAAACTATTCAACCATCCTCTGTAACTCAGTTTCTCAAGTCCCGCAACATCCTTGTAAACCTTCTCCGCACTCTTTCAACCTTATTAATATCCGTTTTGCAATTTGGTGACTAAAACTGTACACAATAGTCCAAATATTCCAATTCTTAGAAAGGCCAATGTACCAAAAGCTCTCTTTACTATCGGATCTCTCTGTGAAGCTACATTTATGGAATTATATATCTGTATTCCAAGATCCCTGTTTTCCACTGCAGGCCTCGGTGCCTTACCATTAGCATTGTATGTTCTACCTTGTTTTTTCTTCCTTCCAAAGTGCAATACCTAACACAGTAGTCCATCTGCCATTAATTTGCCATCTCTAAGTCCATCTGTAGCCTGTCTACTTCCTCAAAACTGCCTGCCACTACACTTATACTCATTTGGTCTGCAAAATGTGTAGCCACGTTCAGGGATCTATGAACAAGGCCCCTCTGCTCATCGAAACAAATTTGTCTTTAATAGTGTGCTATATGTTTGTATTTGTCCGTGATGAACTCCACTATCAATTCTCCAACCATATCTGCAAGGGATGTCAGCAGAGCGGCAATGGCTTTAATTTCTGGGTGAAATAAATTAGGAAGGTGCAGGACATGTGTTTTCCTAAAAATGGAGGAGTACTCAATTCTCAAGAAGTATTCAATTGTTGCCGAAAAGGGAATTCAAGGCTGTTGTAAAAGCTTAAGCGAGTAGAAACACTTATTTATCAAGGGATCAAAGAGAAATAAAGGCACAGGCATCGGTGCACGGTTAACCCTTGAATTCGTGATCACGTTGCCTTACGACCCCGCCAAAGTCAGGTTATATCTTAAATTTATACAGCGAATTTTGGGCCATAGCCAACAGCCAAATATACACACTGAGCGATTTCAGGAAGCACTTGTTGGATATTAGCCAATCTTCGAAGGCTTCCGTGCGGTGCACAAAATTAGAACTGCACATCTGCTGTCAGTTCCTCCATTACCAATGCAGTTTCGCAGAAACGTTAACATTACCTCATTCTTCGTGTAAAATGTGCTTAGCTTTTGTTAGCTCGCACAAGCAAGGCAGCGTCTGCATCTTATCCTGTGGCCTCAGTCTTCCACTAGTCAAGCTTAGCAACAACATTTCGTTTTTGCACAATAAAACAAAGTAACTTATCATGTGAACGTAGGATTTAGAATCAGAATTAGTCCATTTGTCTCATTTAGACCGCTGCACAATTTCAAAGTGTCTGATGCGATTTACTACTCAGCCTCAATCTCCTCCCTTCTTCCAGTATTCCTTCAAGCCCTGGCCAATCAAGAACCTCTGCCATAAATATAAAAAAGTACGTTTTGGCCTCCACGGCCGCCTGTGCCAAATAAATCCACAGATTCACCACTGTCTACCTAAATAAATTTCTCTTCGTCTCTGTTCTAAAAGTCGCTCAATTCTTCCAAGTCTTCGTCCTCTGGTCTTCGACTCCCCAACCAGAGAAACTATCCTCTCCACAACCACTCGATCAAGGAATTTAAATAAATAGATTTCAATGTGGTCGCCCGTCTTCCTTCGACATTCAAGTGTGTACAAGCCGAGAGATATCAAGTACTTCTCATATGAGGCCCTTCAATCTTGTAAGTATTTTTGTGAACCTCGTTTGAACACTTTCCACTTTGAGCAACATCTTTCTAAGATAAGAGGTACAAAATTGTTCACAATAATCCGCGTGAGGCCTCACCAGCGCTTTATAAAGTCTCAGCATTACACCTTTCCTTCCATATTCGAGTTGAAATGCTGATATGCATTTGTCCTCCTCAAAAACAGACTCAATCTGAGAAAGTTACATCATCGGCACAACATTGTGGGCTGAGGGACCGAGAATGTGCTGTAAATTTCTGTGTTCAACCTGCAAATTAACCTTTGGGGATTACCCATAAGGACTTTAAAGTCCCCTTGAATCAATGATTTTTGTGTTTTCTCTCCATTTAGAAAAGAGTCATCCCTTTAATTTTCTCCCAATGTGCATGACCATACATATTTGAACACAGCTGTACATCTGCCATTACTTTGCCCTGTCTAAGCACTTCTGCAGCCTGTCTACTTCCTCAAAACTACCTTCCCCTCCACTTATCCTCAGATCGTCTGCAAACTATGGAGCCACGTTCATGGAGCTGCATACACGGACCGTAAGATCCCTTTGCTCATCGACACTGTCTTGTCTTTAAGAGTGTGCTATATCTTTCTAATTGTCCTGGTTGAACTCATCTGCCATTTCTCCAACCATATCTGCAAGGGATTTCAGCAGAGCTGCAATTGCTTTACTTTCTAGGCAAAAAATGAGGAAGGTGCAGGATATGTGTTTTCCAAAAATGAAGAAGCTCTCAGTACTCAAGAAGCATTCAAGTTTGGCCGAAAAGGGAACTCAAAGCTCTTGTAAAAGCTAAAGAAAGGGCTTACAAGAAAATAAAAAAAATAGTGTGACTGCAATCATCGATGAGGCTCGCGGCTTCATCCGGGTGATGGTAGCCCCCGGCCCGAGAAACTTACGAATTCTCCTTTAGGTGGATGCAGTACAATGTTTAAAAACAGTCCGCAATATGAGAGTAAATGACTGCACTTAAAATTTGTATTTTGACTGTAAGGTTAGTAAAGCAACATAAAAAATAAGAAAGGGGCACGTTCTTATGATCAGTCTAATGTTCCAACGTTGGACCACACAGTGTCGTCCATTTGTTCCCGTCGACCTCTTCCGATCGTAGCCGACCCTCGGATCCACTCTCCTCAGACCGCTCCGTCCAGCGGTCATAGAAACATAGAAACACAGAATGCCTAGATTACAGTACAGGCCCTTCGGCTGACAAACTGTGTGAACATGTCCTTACCTCCGAAACATCCAGCCCGTTTACAGAATGGACTTCTAAATTACCTGGGTTTACCAATAGCTCTCTATTCTCCTGAGCTACATGTACCTGTCCAGGAGCCTGTTAAAAGTGGCTGTCCTGTCGGGCTCCACTACCATGTCCGGCAGCGCATTACGCGCACTCACCACTCTCTTTGTTCAAAACAAAATTACCCTGACATCCCCTCTGTACCTACTTCTAAGCAGCTTAAAACTGTTCCCTCTAGTGCTATCCATTTCACTCCTGGGGGGGGGGGGCAGGCCTCTGACTATCCAAACGATCAATGCCTTTCAGCATCTTAGACACCTTATCAGGTCGTCTGTCATTCTCCGTCGCTCCAAGGAAATATAGCCGTGTTGACTCAACCTATTCTCATAAGGCAGGCTCTCCAATCCAGGCAACGTCCTTGTAAATCTCCTCTTCATCCTTTCCATCGTTTCCACATCCTTCCTGTAGTGAGGCGACTAGAACTGAGCACAGTATTCCAAGTGGGGTCTGAACATTTGTAATATTACCTCTCTGCTCCGAAACTCAGCTCCTAAAAGAAACTAAACTCCTAAAATAGAAGACCAATGCACCGTATGCTTTCTTAAGGACGGAGACAACTTGCGCAGCAGTGTTGAGTGTCCTATGGACTCGAACTCTAAGATGTCTCTGAGGCACCAAACTGCCAAGAATCGTTCCAACATATTGGACGTACAAAAGAGGACTACCTCTCACTTATCCTGGTTGAACACCATCTGCCTCTTCTCAGCCCAGTTTTGCATCCTAGGTCTGTCCCGCTGTAAGCTCGGACAGACCTCATTATTGGGGGTATTTCAACAACCCCAAACATGTATAGTCCGCAAATCTACGAAGCCACACCTCCACACCTTCATCCAGGTAATTTATAAAATCACGAAGAGTAAGGGTCCCAGAACAGATCCCTGAGGAGCTCCACTGTTCACTGGCCTCCATGCAGAATATGACCCATTTAAATCCTTCTGTGGGCAAGCCAGTTCTGCATCCAGAAAGCAAAGTCCCCTTCTGTCCCATCCACCCTTACTTTCCCAATAAAACTTCCATGGGTACGTTATCAAATTATCGTTGAAATCACTCGTTGAAACCTAGATATACTGCGCTACCTTCATCGATATGTTCAGTCACACCATCAAAAAAAATCAGTCCGGCTATTAAGGCACGACCTACCTTGAATATCCATGCTGACTATTATTAATTATATCATGCCTCTCCGAATGTTCACAAATCCTGCCTCTCAGGATCTGCTCCTTCAACGTAGCAACCACTGACGTAAGACTCATTGATCTATAATTTCCTGGGCTAGCTCTACTCCCTTTCGTGAATAAAGGAACAACATCCGCGACCCTCTAATCCCCCGGAACCTTACCCATCCCTATTGATGATACAATCATCATCGCTACTAGTTCAACAATCTGCTCGCTCGGCTCGCACAGCAGCCTGATCCTCCATTCCCTGTGACTTTTGCAACTTGATGCTTTCTAAAAACTCCTGCATTTTGCCTTTATTAATGTGTACATACTCAAGGTTTTCAGTCCGCTCTAAGTCACCCGTACAAACGCCAGAATCCTTTGCCCTGGTGAATTCTGAAGCAAAGTATTCATTATATTCCTCTGCTGTCTACTCCGGTTCCATCCACCCTTTTCCACTGTCATACTTGATTCGTCCCAATCCCTCACGTCTTATCCATTTGTTCTTCACATACTTATCGAGTATGCTGCGGTGCAGCTGAATCCTAACCTCCAAAGGCTTCTTAATGCCACTTCTGGCTCCTAATTTCTTTCTGAAGCTCCTTCCGGCTAGCTTTATAATCTTCCAGATCTCCGTCATCTGCTTAACTTTTAAACTTTTCATAAGGCCTTCTTTTATTATTGACATAACTTCCAACAGCCTTTGTTGACCACGGTTTCTGTACCGTACCATACTTTCCCCTTCTCATTGGAACATGCCTATGCATAACTCCAACCAAATATCCCGTAAACATGTATCATAACTCTTTCTTACAGTTCTGAGAACTCCTGATCCCAATTTATGCTTCTCAATTCCTGCCTGTTAGCCCCGTATTTTGGCTTAATTCAATTAAACGCTTTGCTAACTGATCTGTTCCTATCCCTCTCCAATGTTATGATAAAGGAAGGAGAGTGTGATCACTGTCTCCTTTGAATTCTGATCTGGTGGCCATTACAGATACTTCGATGCCTCAGGGACAGGAATGGTTACTTTCGGGGTCGTGTTTTGAAGTTACAGAAAGACATGGAGGGAGGCAAAAGAGGTGGGGTAGTGGCACTGTTGAACAGAGATAGTGACACAGCTGCAGAAAAGGTGTACGCCATGCCGGAATTCTCTACAGAGTCTCTGAGGATGAAGATTAGTAACAGTAAGGGTTCAATAACTTTAATGGGCGTTTTTATAGGCCGCCCAGTAATAGCAGAGATATCGAGTAGCAGACAGGAAACCCGAGCCTGGAAAGACGCGATAATGACAGAGTAGTCGGGATGGCAGAGTTTAATTTCTCAAATTTTGATTGCTATCTCCCTAAAGCAAGGGGTATGGATGGAGTGGAGTCTGTTACGTGGGTTGCAGTAATGTTTCGTGACACAACATGTAGATAAGCCTACAAGAGGAGAGGTTGTACTTGATTTGGTACAGGGAAATCAAACTGGTCAGGTTTCATATCTCTCAGTGGGAAAGCATTCTGGAGATAGTGTTCATAATTCTATTTCCATTAAAGCAGCATTGGAGAGATGGACAGAGACAATTAGAAAAACACTTAATTGGAGTAAGGTCATTTATGAAGTTATCAGGCAGGAAAATGGAAGCTTCCTTTTAAACCTTCTCTACACTCTTTCAAACTTATTAATATCCTTCCTGTAAGTAGGTGACCAAAACTGCACACCTTACTGCAAATTCGATCTGTCCAATATCTTATACAACCTCATCATAACATTCCAGCTCTTAAACTCAATACTGTGATTTATAAAGACCAATCTGTATCCCCAGGTCCCTCTCTTCTACAGCACTCCTCAGTGCCCAACCTTGTATGTTCCACCTTGATTTTCCCATCCAAAATGCAGCACCTCACACTTGTCTGTATTAAACTCCATCTGCCATTTTACAGTCCGTTTCCCCAGCTGGTCCAAATCCCTCTGCAAGCTTTGAAAACCTACCTCACTGTCCACTACACCTCCAATCGTTGTATCATCAGCACACTTGTTGATCCAGTTTACCTCATTATCATCCAGATTAATGATATAGATGACAAATAACAATGGACCCAGCACTGATCCCAGTGGCACACCACTAGTCACAGGCCTCAACTCAGGGAAGAAATTATCCACTACCACTCTCTGGTTTCTCCCATTGAGCCAATGTCGAATCCAGTTTACTACTTTATCATCGATACCTCGCAACTGAATCTTCTTAACAAACCTCCTATGTGGGACATTGTCAAAGGCTTTACTGAAGTCCATCTCTGCGGCCATTCTCTCGCACTCTCATTCCCTCTCCACGGTTCCTCTCACACCCCCAGCTTTCGCTTCCTCTATTTTTCAGCTGTTCAGCTTGTATTTTTTGGTGTCGGTCTGACTCACTTGTCAAAACGGGCTTACTCTGACAACGGTTACTTCTCCTTCCTGAGCTCAGATACGCAGAGGATCCTCGACAGGATGGACGACAGCGAGACTTACATGAATATGAAACGCACATATACTGGCTCAGTGGCACCTTCCCGAGGTGAGTGGGATTGAAAGACGGAGGGAGGGCGTTTCAATTTGAGTCTGGCTCCCAGGGCGTGTGTTGGAAAGAGTGGATGGAAACCCCCGCTGCGTTTGTCCCTGGGGTTTGGTGACGGCACAGTGGGGAGGGAGCGTCACTCTGTGTCTAAGCCCAGGACTTGTGAGAAGCTGCACAGGGAGATTCACCCTGTGTTGACTGGGTCGATGATGAGGGAACCTCAGCCAGTTTCTGAAACTGATGTACCGTAGGTGGAGACTAAAGCCTAAACCCTCTCTGTGTCCCATGTCCGTAGAGATGGAAGTCAGTTTCATTGTTGTTGCCTTGACTGTGTTCATGTAATTTGACGATTCCTGTCGAGAAACCTCAGGGCCAACTTACAGCTGACCCTAATGATTCGCTGTTTGAGAATATGTCAGAGGGAACGCGCAGGACAGGATAATTGGAGGGAGCAATGTGAGGGGATGGGGGCGTCAGTGATGCTGGCGTGCTTTGTGAAGGTTGGCGTGGAGCGACTAGCATCTGAGGGCATTATCGAGGCAGCATTGTGGAGTGGGGTGTAGAGAGTGTGATGTGTGTGGAAGGAATGTCATGGGGACAGTGTTGTGTAGTGGGGTGTAGAGAGTGTGATGTGGGAGGACGGAATGTCATGGGGGCAGTGTAGTGGATGTCTCGTGTTCGGGGCGGTGGGGTGGGAGGGTGACTGAGGGGGGAGCGCTTAGACGGCGGAGGGAGGGAGCGTTGAGGGATGGCAGGTGATTCAGCAGCACCGTGGGAAGGGTGGTGTTTAGAGAGGGCAATGAGAGATGCAGTGATGAGGGAGACCTCGAAAATATATTTTTTAATCCACTCTCGTATTTTCCATCTACCCCCCCCCCTCACTCTGCACAAACCTTACCTCTCTCCCTTTCCCTCTCACACTCATTCTTCTGTTTCCCTTCTCTTCTCCCCTCTGTCCCCCTTTTCCCATCTCGTCCACTCTCCCCTCTCTGGGCCTCAATCTGCCCCTTGTCCCTCATCACCCCCTGTCTTTACGGTCTAACTATTCTCCCCTTGCTGCTCTCTCTCACTCGCTCCTCTCTAACGCCCCCTCCCCTCTCTATCCCTCCTTAAACCTCTCTCTCTTCCGTACTCACTCTCTCCCTGACCTCTTTCACGCTATCTGTCCCACTATTCCCTCTCTCACATACTCTCCCTTTCCATATAACCATATAACAATCACAGCACGGAAAC
>NW_026779750.1:0-72500 GCF_030144855.1 Hypanus sabinus
GGCATGCCCTTTTCTCTCTGTTACCATCAGGGAGGGGGTACAGGAGCCTGAAGACACACACTCAGTGATTCAGGAACAGCTTCCTCCCCTCTGCCATCCGATTCCGAAATGGACACTGAACCCTTGGCCACTACCTCACTTTTTAATAAATATATTATTTCTGCTTTTTGCACGGATTTTTAATCTATCCAATACACTGTAATTGATTTAAGAACATAACATAAGAAATAGGGGCAGGAGTAGGCCATCCGGCCCATCGATCCTGTTCAGTCATTCAATGAGATGATGGCCGATCTGTCCGTAAACTCAGCTCCATCGACCTGCCTTTTCCCCAGAACCCTTAATTACTTTGCTGTGTAAAAACCTACCTAACTGTTTCTTAAGTATATTTAGTGAGGAAGCCTCAGCTGCTTCCCTGGGCAGAGAATTCCACAGATTCACAACTCTCTGGGAAAAACAGTTTCTCCCCATCTCCGTCCTAAATCTTCTCCCCTGAACCTTGAGGCAATGACCCCTAGTTCGAGTCTCACCCACCAATGGAAACAACTTTCCTACATCTATCTTATCTGTCCCTTTCAAAATTTTGTCTGTTTCTATAAGATCCCCTCTCATTCTTCTGAACTCCAGAGAGTACAGTCCCAGGCGACTCAATTTCTCCTCATAGGTTAACACCTTCATCCCTGGAATCAGCCCGGTGAACCTCCTCTGCACTGCCTCCAAAGCCAGTATATCCTTCCTCAAGTACGGAGACCGGAACTGCACACAGTACTCCCGGTGCGGCCTCACCAGTACCCTGTATAGTTACAGCATGACCTCCCTGCTCTTGAATTCGACCCCTCCAGCAACGAAGGCCAGAGTCCTATTTTCCTTCTTGATAGCCTGCTGCCCCTGCAAACCGACCTTTTGCGATTCCTCACAATCCCGGAATCATTTTCCTGACTTGCTCCGCACAGAGCCAAGCTGGCAGTCCACAATTAGGCCAAGGGTTTCCAAGTGCCCATAAATCCTATTGCTGAGAATTCTGTCCGGCTGCTGATGGGGCAGTCGCCATTCTCTAGTTCCCAGGATGATCCCGGTCCCCTTCCTTACCGGCGAATCATCCATCAGTCCTCCGGGACCTCGCCTGCCCGCTCACCTCCGTTCAGGGCCCCAGACAGTCCTTTACATGTGTCCCCCTGTCCCCCGACACTCCCCACTGTTCACGGTGTGTGTCCCACCCTCGTACGCTGAGGTCCCCCTGTCCCTCGACACTCCCCACCGTTCACGGTGTGTGTCCTACCCTCGTACGCCGAGGTCCCCCATCCCTCGACACTCCCAACCGTTCACGGTGCGTGTCCTACCCTTGTACGCCGAGATCCCCCTGTCACTCTACACTCCCCACCGTTCACGGTGCTAGTCCTACCCTCGTACGCCGAGTTCCCCCCTGTCCCTCGACACTCCCCACCGTTCGCGGTGCCTGTCCTACCCTCGTACGCCGAGGTCCCCCGTCCCTCGACACTCCCCACCGTTCACGGTGCGTGTCCTACCCTCGTACGCCGATGACACCCCGTCCCTCAACACTCCCCACCGTTCACGGTGTGTGTCCTACTCTCGTACGCCGATGTCACCCCGACCCTCGACACTCCCCACCGTTCACGGTGCATGTCCTACCCTCGTACGCCGAGGTCCCCCCGTCCCTCGACACTCCCCACCGTTCACGGTGTGTGTCCTACCCTCGTACGCCGATGTCCCCCCGTCCCTCGAAACTCCCCACCGTTCACGGTGTGTGTCCTACCCTCGTACGCCGATGTCCCCCCGTCCCTCGACACTCCCCACCGTTCACGGTGTGTGTCCTACCCTCGTACGCCGAGGTCCCCCCGTCCCTCGACACTCCCCACAGTTCACGGTGTGTGTCCTACCCTCGTACGCCGAGGTCCCCCCGTCCCTCGACACTCCCCACCGTTCACTGTGCGTGTCCGACCCTCGTACGCCGAGATCCCCCCGTCCCTCGACACTCCCCACCGTTCACGGTGCGTGACCTACCCTCGTACGCCGAGGTCCCCTCGTCCCTCGACACTCCCCACCGTTCACGGTGCGTGTCCTACCCTCGTACGCCGAGATCCCCCTGTCCCTCTATACACCCCATCGTTCACGGTGCATGTCCTACCCTCGTACGCCGATGTCCCTCCGTCCCTCGACACTCCCCAGCGTTCACGGTGCGTGTCCTACCCTCGTACGCCGAGGTCAGCCTGTCCCTCGACACTACCCACCATTCACGGTGCGTGTCCTACCCTCGTACACCGAAGTCCCCCAGTCCCACGACACTCCCCACTGTTCACGGTGCGTGTCCTACCCTCGTTCGCCGAGGTCCCCCTGTCCCTCGACACTCCCCCACCGTTCACGGTGCATGTCCTACCCTCGTACGCCGAGGTCAGCCTGTCCCTCGACACTACCCACCATTCACGGTGCAGGTCCCACCCTCGTACACCGATGTCCCTCCGTCCCTCGACACTCCCCACCGTTCACGGTGTGTGTCCTACCCTCGTACGCCGATGTCACCCCGTCCCTCGATACTCCCCATCGTTCACTGTCTGTGTCTTACCTCGTACACCGAGGTCCCACCGTCCCTCGACACTCCCCACCGTTCACGGTGCGTGTCCTACCTCGTACGCCGAGGTCCCCCTGTCCCGCGGCACTCCCACCGTTCATGGTGCATGTCCCACCCTCGTACCCCGAGGTCCCCCCCACTTCACTCGACTCCCCGCACCGGTCACAGTTGTCGGAGGGTGGGATCTCGCTGACGACGGTGCCCCTCCCTCCTATCACAAGAGGCTCCTGCCAAGACCAAATACGGCCCGCTGAAGGATGAGGACCGTATCTTCACCAACCTGTATGGCAGGCACGACTGGAGGTGAGAGGAATTCAGAGGCGATCCCTAACCGAGGGGAGATGGTCGCAGGCTCAGGGAGAGAGGTGTCCTCTCACTGTGAGGGGAGGAAAACGGGGACGCTCTCTCACAGGGATAACATCACGGTGACGCTTCCAGACAGTGGAAGGGAAAATGCAGGCACTCCACTGAGGGGGGAGCGGGATGGAATTTGTGGACATTCCCTCATTCAGGGATTGGGGTATTTGTGGACGTTCCCACATTCAGGGATTGGGGAACTTGTGGACGTTCCCTCATTCCAGGATTGGGAAATTTGTGGACGATCCCTCATTCAGGGATTGGGGTATTTGTGGACGTTCCCTCAGAGATTGGGGTATTTGTGGACGTCCCGTAATAGAGGGGTTGGGGTATTTGTGGATGTTCCCTAATTCAGTGGTTGGGGTAGTTGTGGACGTCCCCTAAACCAGGGGTTGGGGTATTTGTGGACGTTCCCTAATTCAGCAGTTGGGGTATTTGTGGACGTCCCGTAAGAGAGGGGTTGGGGAATTTGTGGACGTCCCCAGACAGAGGGGTTGGCGTAGTTGCGGACGTCCCCTGTTTGAGTAATGGATCTTTCTGGCTGCTCATTTTTTAAGGGCGGGGGAACTTGTGATGCCCCCGTACTTAACGGGAGGGGGTGACTTTTCTGAAGCCCCCAAGGCGAAGGGTTATCAATTCTGAGTTGCCTCCATCTGGGACGTGAATGTCAGCACTCCCTGATCTGCCAGGGAAATTCGGACGCTCCATAACTCACAGGAAATTGGGGGCACTCCCTCGCTATCAGGGTGATAACAGGACATAAATCTTTTTCAATCCCCTCACTCTTTTCACCTTCTTCCCGCTCCCCTCCACTCTTGTCCCCCCAGGCTGAAGGGGGCGCTACGGCGGGGCGACTGGTACAAGACGAAGGAGATCCTGCTGAAGGGGGCGGACTGGATCCTCGGGGAGGTGAAGACGTCCGGGCTGAGGGGTCTGGGAGGGGCCGGGTTTCCGACCGTCATGAGGTGGGGCTTCATGAACAAGCCTTCAGATGGCAGGTGAGGAGGGAGCTTCACTCTGTGTCTGAACCCGGGAGTGTGTGATCGGACGGTGTGGAGGGAGATTCACTCTGTGTCTGACACTGGGAGTGTGTGATGGGACGGTGTGGAGGGAGATTCACTCTGTGTCTGACGCCGGGATTGTGTGATGGGACGGTGTGGAGGGAGATTCACTGTGTGTCTGACCCCGGGAGTGTGTGTTCGGACGGTGTGGAGGGAGATTCACTCTGTGTCTGACCCTGGGAGTGTGTGATGGGACGGTGTGGAGGGAGATTCACTCTGTGTCTGACCCCGGGTGTGTGTGATGGGATGGTGTGGAGGGAGATTCACTCTGTGTCTGACCCCGGGATTGTGTGATGGGACGGTGTGGAGGGCGATTCGCTCTGCGTCTGACCCCGGGTGTGTGTGATGGGATGGTGTGGAGGGAGATTCACTCTGTGTCTGACCCCGGGATTGTGTGATGGGACGGTGTGGAGGGAGATTCACTCTGTGTCTGACACCGGGAGTGTCTGATGGGACGGTGTGGAGGGCGATTCGCTCTGCGTCTGACCCCGGGTGTGTGTGATGGGATGGTGTGGAGGGAGATTCACTCTGTGTCTGACCCCGGGATTGTGTGATGGGACGGTGTGGAGGGAGATTCACTCTGTGTCTGACCCCGGGAGTGTGTGATGGGACGGTGTGGAGGGAGCTTCACTCTGTGTCTGACCCCGGGAGTGTGTGATCGGACGGTGTGGAGGGAGCTTCACTCTGCGTCTGACCCCGGGAGTGTGTGATGGGACGGTGTGGAGGGAGATTCACTCTGTGTCTGACACCGGGAGTGTCTGATGGGACGGTGTGTAGGGCGATTCGCTCTGCGTCTGACCCCGGGTGTGTGTGATGGGACGGTGTGGAGGGAGATTCACTCTGTGTCTGATGCTGGGAGTGTGTGATGGGACGGTGTGGAGAGAGATTCACTCTGTGTCTGACCCCGAGAGTGTGTGATGGGACAGTGCAGTGGGAGAGTCACTCTGCATCTGACCCCGGGAGTGTGCGATGGGACGGTGCGGAGGGAGACTCATTCTGTGTCTGACCCCGGGAGTGTGTGATGGGACGGTGTAAAGGGTGTTTCACCCTGTGTCTGACCCCGGGAGAGTGTGATGGGACGGTGTGGTGGGAGATTCACTCTGTGTCTGACCCCGGGAGAGTGTGATGGGATGGTGTGGAGGGAGATTAACTCTGTGTCTGACCCCGGGAGTGTGTGATGGGATGGTGTAAAGGGAGATTCACTCTGTGTCTGACCCCGGGAGTGTGTGATGGGATGGTGTGGAGGGAGATTCACTCTGTGTCTGACCCCGCGAGTGTGTGATGGGATGGTGTGGAGGGAGATTCACTCTGTGTCTGACCCCGGGAGTGTCTGATGGGACGGTTTGGAGGGCGATTCGCTCTGCGTCTGACCCCGGGTGTGTGTGATGGGATGGTGTGGAGGGAGATTCACTCTGTGTCTGACCCCGGGATTGTGTGATGGGACGGTGTGGAGGGAGATTCACTCTGTGTCTGACCCCGGGAGTGTGTGATGGGACGGTGTGGAGGGAGCTTCACTCTGTGTCTGACCCCGGGAGTGTGTGATCGGACGGTGTGGAGGGAGCTTCACTCTGTGTCTGACCCCGGGAGTGTGTGATGGCACGGTGTGGAGGGAGATTCACTCTGTGTCTGACACCGGGAGTGTCTGATGGGACGGTGTGTAGGGAGATTCACTCTGTGTCTGACCCCGGGAGTGTGTGATGGGACGGTGTGGAGGGAGATTCACTCTGAGTCTGACCCCGGGAGAGTGTGATGGGACCGTGTGGAGGGAGATTCACTCTGTGTCAGACCCCGGGAGTGTGTGAGGGGACGGTGTGGTGGGAGATTCACTCTGTGTCTGACCCCGGGAGAGTGTGATGGGATGGTGTGGAGGGAGATTAACTCTGTGTCTGACCCCGGGAGTGTGTGATGGGATGGTGTAAAGGGAGATTCACTCTGTGTCTGACCCCGGGAGTGTGTGATGGGATGGTGTGGAGGGAGATTCACTCTGTGTCTGACCCCGCGAGTGTGTGATGGGATGGTGTGGAGGGAGATTCACTCTGTGTCTGACCCCGGGAGTGTCTGATGGGACGGTTTGGAGGGCGATTCGCTCTGCGTCTGACCCCGGGTGTGTGTGATGGGATGGTGTGGAGGGAGATTCACTCTGTGTCTGACCCCGGGATTGTGTGATGGGACGGTGTGGAGGGAGATTCACTCTGTGTCTGACCCCGGGAGTGTGTGATGGGACGGTGTGGAGGGAGCTTCACTCTGTGTCTGACCCCGGGAGTGTGTGATCGGACGGTGTGGAGGGAGCTTCACTCTGTGTCTGACCCCGGGAGTGTGTGATGGCACGGTGTGGAGGGAGATTCACTCTGTGTCTGACACCGGGAGTGTCTGATGGGACGGTGTGTAGGGAGATTCACTCTGTGTCTGACCCCGGGAGTGTGTGATGGGACCGTGTGGAGGGAGATTCACTCTGTGTCAGACCCCGGGAGTGTGTGATGGGACGGTGAGGAGGGAGATTCACTCTGAGTCTGACCCCGGGAGAGTGTGATGGGACCGTGTGGAGGGAGATTCACTCTGTGTCAGACCCCGGGAGTGTGTGATGGGACGGTGAGGAGGGAGATTCACTCTGAGTCTGACCCCGGGAGAGTGTGATGGGACCGTGTGGAGGGAGATTCACTCTGTGTCAGACCCCGGGAGTGTGTGATCGGACGGTGTGGAGGGTGATTCACTCTGTGTCTGACCCCGGGAGTGTGTGATGGGACCGTGTGGAGGGAGATTCACTCTGTGTCAGACCCCGGGAGTGTGTGATCGGACGGTGTGGAGGGTGATTCACTCTGTGTCTGACCCTGGGAGAGTGTGATGGGACCGTGTGGAGGGAGATTCACTCTGTGTCTGACCCCGGGAGTGTGTGACGGGACGGTGTGGAGGGTGATTCACTCTGTGTCTGACGCCGGGAGTGTGTGATGGGACTGTGATGAGACCTTCAGTCTCTTACTCGGGACCTCAGTGGATTCACGTCGATTTTAACTGCGGGGGTCAGTTTGCCAGAAATGAGCTTTGGTGGAGATGAGATCCGGGGCTCCAAGACTCTGCTTGTCCAACCTCCCTCAGCCTGGAGCTGAGACGCTACTGTGTCAGTGTGAGGAGCTCCGACCCACTGTTGCAGTGCACAGGGTGTGGAGGGCAACAGAAACCTCAAATAAAACTCGATTCCGACACAAGACAGGAAGATACAGTGGTTTATTGATTTTTATGAGAAATATCAATGAAACAATGTGTGAGCTGCTAACGTGCGGTAATAAATAATCTGCTGACAGTCACACACAATTAACTGACCGGCGACAAGGGGTGACCGGTTGAATAATAACCAGTCCCGTTTCTCACCGTCACTCTGCATCGGGGAACTGATTATAAAATTATAAAACTGATTATAAAATCACACTTCAGGGCCGTGTCCGGGATCGCTGCAGATCCAGGGTCACTGCCGAGGGATTTGTCCATTTAACATCATTATATCGGCCAGGCTGCCGAATGCACCGTCCTCAGCAAAGGGGGCAAAAGGATTCTCTCCCGGGACCATCCCCTCCACCCCGGGACACCGGTGTCCCAGACTGAGCCCCGGACCCCGGGCTCTTCCTGTCCGGGTAATTCCCCGGGGAGTCACGTGGGGAGTCTCCTCCACGCACTTCCGGCGGATGCTGCCCCGCCGGACAACAGGCGGAAACACGTCACTGCGGGACCGCTGCGAGCGACGCACACAGCGCGAGGCCCGAGCCGGTTCCGTTAAAACCGTTGGGAATCAGCCCCGGCGCGCGGCCGTTAAAGGTAAGGGCGGGAGTTAAAGGGGAGGGCGGGGAGTCGGCCAAATGTCCCCATCCCGCGGGCGGGGATGTTCACACATTCAGATCCACCATCAGTCCGGGTCTGGGTTCCTGTAGAGATCTCAGTTCCTTCATCCCGGTCTCACTGAACCGATTCCCCACATTCAGATGTTTACAGATCCACCATCAGTCCGGGTCTGGGTTCCTGTAGAGATCTCAGTTCCTTCATCCCGGTCTCACTGAACCGATTCCCCACATTCAGATGCTCACAGATCCACTCTCAGTCCGGGTCTGGGTTCCTGTAGAGATCTCAGTTCCTTCATCCCGGTCTCACTGAACCGATTCCCCACATTCAGATGTTCACAGATCCACCATCAGTCCGGGTCTGGGTTCCTGTAGAGATCTCAGTTCCTTCATCCCGGTCTCACTGAACCGATTCACCACATTCAGATGTTCACAGATCCACTCTCAGTCCGGGTCTGGGTTCCTGTAGAGATCTCAGTTCCTTCATCCCGGTCTCACTGAACCGATTCACCACATTCAGATGTTCACAGATCCACCATCAGTCCGGGTCTGACTCCCCGCAGAGGTCTCAGTTCCTTCCCCCCGGTCTCACTGAACCGATTCCCCTCCAGCCTGAAACAGATGGGAGAATAAAGATGAAATAAACAGATCACACAACAGTGTCAGTAACAGGGGACCGGGGTTAATGTTTCAACAACACTCACAGACAAATATCACCAGAAAACCCGCGGATCCGCTGATATTTTATCACATTGAACATTAACACAAACACTCACCGGATCCACTCCAGACTCGGGAGGGTCAGTATGAGGCGGCGGAGAGCGGGGACAGATCGGTCTGTCAGAGAGTTTAATCCCAGGTTCAGCTCCGTCAGTGATGGTTTTGTACTGAGAGCGGAGACGAGATCCTCGGCACCAGAATCTCTGAGATCGACACGGTTCAGCCTGGAGATGAGAGAGAGTGAGGGTGAAGGACACAGAGAGACAGGAGACGGTACAAATCCCCAGTGTTTATCAGTAACACAATTACTGATCACATTAATGTTCAGTGTCAGACATCCAGGGACTGCAAACACAATCCCCCACAGTCTGGTAATTACCCCAGTCTCTTTATTTTACACTCCGGGTTCCTCAGAGCCGCAGACACCAGTTTCACTCCTGAATCTCCCAGTTTATTACCACTCAGGTCCAGCTCCGTCAGTGATGGGTTTGTACTGAGAGCGGAGACGAGATCCTCGGCACCAGAATCTGTGAGACGGACATTGTCCAGCCTGGAGATGAGAGAGAGTGAGGGTGAAGGACAGAGAGAGACAGGAGACGGTACAAATCCCCAGTGTTTATCAGTAACACAATTACTGATTTTTTTCTTCAGCACGACTGGGCAGGTCGGCCAGTGAGAACAGCGAGAAGAGTTTAAAAGGAAGACAGATTTACAGAGCGAGCGTCAGAGGAACGGGAGACAGAGTAGGAAGGCTTTGGCTCAACGGGGCTTCGGCGATAAAGGGTCGAGGCGAGGTAGGTTATCTGTTTACAATACAGACAGAGAGTATGTGTGTGAGGCTGGTTTTCTGTGCTCGGTGTCAGATGTGTGAGATCCTGGAGACTCCCAGCCTCCCGGACGGCAGCATGCACCCGGTGTGTCGAGCTGCAGCTCCTTAGGGACCGAGTTAGGGAACTGGAGATGCAGCTCGATGACCTTCGTCTGGTCAGGGAGAGCGAGGAGGTGATAGAGAGGAGTTACAGGCAGGTGGTCACACCGGGGCCACGGGAGACTGAAGAAGTGGGTCACTGTCAGGAGAAGAGGAAGGTACTGGAGAGTACCCCTGTGGCTATTCCCCTTGACGATGTACCCCTGTTCAAGTACTGCTGGGGAGGGGTGGGGACAGCCCACCTGGTGGAGGCAACAGTGGCCCTGTGGCTCAGAAGGGCAGGGAAAGGAAGAGGAAGACAGTAGTGAGAGGTGGCTCTGTCGTTTGAGGGCCAGATAGACGACTCTGTGGACGCAGGAAAGAAACACGGATGGTTGTTTGCTTCCCAGGCGCCAGGGTCCGGGATGTTTCAGAACGCGTCCAAGATATCCTGCTGTGAGAGGGAGAACAGCCAGAGGTCGTGGTACATATTGGTACCAGTGACATCGGTAGGAAAAGGGAAGAGGTCCTGAATACAGACGACAGGGAGTTGGGAATGAAGTTGAGAAGCAGGACGCAAAGGTAGTAATCCCGGGATTACTGCCTGTGCCATGTGACAGTGAGTACAGGAACAGAATGAGGTGGAGGATGAATGCGTGGCTGAGGGATTGGAGCAGGAGGCAGGGATTCAGTTTTCTGGGTCCTGAAAACAGACGACAGGGAGTTGGGAAGGAAGTTGAGAAGCAGGACCGGCAAAGGAAGTAATCCCGGGATTACTGCCTGTGCCATGTGACAGTGAGTACAGGAACAGAACGAGGTGGAGGATGAATGCGTGGCTGAGGGATTGGAGCAGGAGGCAGGGATTCACTGGGACCTCCTTTGGAGCAGCTGTGACCTGCACAAAGAGGACGGGTTGCATTTGAATGCCAGGGAAACCGATATCCTGGTGGAAAGGTTTGCTGAGGCTATTGGGGAGAATTTAAACTAGAATTGCTGGGAGGGGGTGGGAACTGAAATGAAGTAATAGCGGAAAGGGTGGTTGGCTCACAAATAGAGAAGATTTGGAGACGAGCATAGGCAGGTGATAGAGAAGGGACGCTCTCAGACCGATGATTTGAGGTGTGCCTATTTTAATGCAAGGAGAGTTGTGAACAAAGCAGATGAGCTTAGAGCGTCGATCAGTACATGGAGATATGATGTGGTGGCCATTTCAGAGACTTGGATGGTGCAGGGACAGGAATGTTTATTTCGAGTGCCAGGCTTTAGATGTTGCAGAAAGGACAGGGAGGGAGGCCACAGAGGTGGGGGCATGGCACTGTTGATCAGAGATATTGTCACGGCTACAGAAAAGGAGGACATCATGGAGGGGTTGTCTACAGTCTCTGTGGGTGGAGGTTAGGAAAAGGAAGGGGTCAATAACTCTACTGGGTCTTTTGTATAGACCTCCCAACAGTAACAGGGACATCGAGGAGCAGATAGGGAGACAGATTCTGGAAAGGAGTAACAATAACAAGGTTGTTGAAGTGGGAGATTTTAATTTCCCACATATTGATTGGCATCT
Organism: Hypanus sabinus; assembly: GCF_030144855.1. Lineage (NCBI taxonomy): Eukaryota > Metazoa > Chordata > Chondrichthyes > Myliobatiformes > Dasyatidae > Hypanus > Hypanus sabinus. The sequence goes on from NW_026779750.1 coordinate 11,021, forward strand.
CCCGAGAGTGAAGGGTTTTGACGGGGTAGAGTTTGTTAGGTGTGTTCAGGAAGGTTTCCTGACACAATACGTAGATAAGCCGACAAGAGGAGAGGCTGTACTTGATCCGGTATTGGGAAATGAACCTGGCCGGGTGTCAGGTCTCTCAGTGGAAGAGCATTTTGGAGATAGTGATCACAATTCTATCTCTTTTACCAGAGCATTGGAGAGGGATAGGAACAGGCAAGCTAGGGAAACCTCTAACTGGAGTAAGGAGAACTATGAGCCTGTCAGACTGGAACTTGTAAGCATAAATTGGAAACAGATGTTCTCAAGGAAAGGTACTGAAGAAATGTAGAAAATGTTCAGGGGATGTTTGCGTGGGGTTCTGAGTCGGTATGTTCCAATGAGACATGGAAAGGATGGTAGGGTACAAGATCCATGGTGCACAAAGTCTGTTGTAAATCTAGTCAAGAAGAAAAGAAGAGCTTCCAAATGTTCAGTGTCAGACACCCAGTGACTGTAAGCACAATCTCCCACAGTCTGGTAGTTACCACAGTCTCTGTATTTTACACTCCGGGTTCCTCAGAGCCGCAGACACCAGTTTTACTCCTGAATCTTCCAGTTTATTATTGTTCAGTCTAAAAACAAACAGACAAATTGATGAACATAGTGATTAAAACCGTGGGTCTGAGGGCATTTCTCTCACTCGGATATTTCAGGGAACATTAAATCCTGTATTAATTCACTGATCATAGTTCCCATCACTGTCAATGTCCCTCACTGCCCAGCTCCAATGAATTCAATGAATGCAGGAATTTAGTCTGTTGGTGTGACCATGTAAACTCCACATATTCTCTCTCATTCCCTGATGGTTAGAAAAGTGTTCCTGACATGACACAGTCGGAAAGGGCAGGGGTGAAGGGAAGAAAGTCAAACAGTGAGGAAGATTTGAGAATCAGGAAATGTCGATGGGAGATGGAGGAAGAGACATCACCTAAGGTAAAGGATGGAAAGACACAGAAGGAAGCGGATGTGGAAGAGAGATCCCATAAAAGGAAGGGGGATGGGGAACAGAGCCCACAGGAGGAAGTGGGATGGGGAAGAGGGATCGCACAGGAGGAAGGGGAATGCGGGAGAGAGATCCCACAGGAGGAAGGGGGATGGGGGAGGGAGGGCCCACGGAGGGAAGGGGGACAGTGGAGGGAGATCCCTCTGGAGGGACGGGGGACTGGGGAGGGAGATCCCTCAAGAGGACGGGGGATGGGGGAGGGTGATCCCACAAGACAAAGGGGGTCGGGGGAGAGAGATCTCACAGGAAGAAGGGGGAAGGGGGAGAGAGATCCCACAGGAGGAAGGGGGACGGGGGAGAGAGATCCCACAAGACAAATTGGGGGGGGAGAGATCCCACTGGAGGAAGTGGGATCGGAAAGAGAGACCCCATGGGCAGAAGGGGGATGGGGCAGAGAGATCCCACGACAGGAATGAAGACAGGGTACGGAGATCACACAGGAGTTAGAAAGAAGGGGGATGGGGCAGAGAGACCCCACAGGAGGAAGGGGGATTGGGCAGAGAGATTCCACAGCAGGAAGCGGGACGGGGCAGGGAGATCCCACAGGAGGATGGGGATGGGGAGGGGGATCCCACAGGAGGAAGTGGGATGGGGAAAAGAGATCACACGGTCGGAAGGGGGATGGGGGAGAGAGATCCCACGGGCGGAAGGGCGATAGGGAAGAGAGATCCCACAGGAGGAAGGGTGATGGGGAGGGAGAGCCCTCCGGAGGGAAGAAGGACAGGGGAGGGAGAGCCCACCAGAGGGAAGGGGGACGGGCAGGGCGATCCCTCAGGAGGAAGGGGTACTGGGAAGAGAGATCCCACAGGAGGAAGGGGTCCGGGGAAGAGAGATCCCACAGGAGGAAGGGGTACAGGGAAGAGAGATCCCTCAGGAGGAAGAGGGAAGGGGAAGGGAGATCCCACAGGACGAAAGGGGGATGGGGTAGAGAGATCCCACAGAAGGGGGATGGGGAAGAGAGATCCCACAGGAGGAAGGCGGAATGGAGAGGAGAGATCCCACTGGAGGAAGGAGCATGTGGAAGTGAGATCCGACAGGAAGAGGGGCTATAGGAGCAGAGGACTCACAGGAAGACGGGGGGTAGGGAAGAGAGATCCCTCAGAAGGAAGGGGGATTGGGAACAGAAGCTGAACAGCAGGAAGCGTGATGCAGTAGAGAGATACCTCAGGATGAATGTGTATGGGAAAGACAGATCCCACAGGAAGTGGGGTGATGGGAACAGAGGCCCCACAGGAGGAAGGCTGATGGGGAAGTGGGATCCCACAGGTGGAATGGGGGTTGGGATGTGAGAGCCCACAGGAGGAAATCAGATGGACGAGCGATCCCTAAGTAGGGAGAGGATGGGAAAGACAGATCCCACAGGTGGAAGCAGAAAGGGGAACAAAGATCACGCAGGATGATTTTGGATGGGGAAGAGAGATACAACAGAAGGAAGGGGGATGTGTAAGAGAGATCCCAGATGAGGAAGGGGGACGGGGGAGAGAGATCCCACAGGACGAAGGGGGACGGGGGAGGGAGGTCCCCCAGGAGGAACGGGGACGGGGCAGGGAGATCCCACAGGAGGATGGGAGACTGCGGAGGGAGATCCCACAGGAGGAATGGGGATGGTGGAGGGGGATCCCAGAGGGGGGAATTGACGGGGGAGAGGGATCCCAGAGGAGGGAAGGGGGATGGGCGAGGGAGATCCCACCCGCAGGAGGATGGGCGTTCGGGGGGGGGGGGGGATGGTGGAGAGAGATCCCTCCCGCAGAAGGAAGGGGTATGGGTGGGATGGGGCAGAGAGATTCCGCAGGAGGAAGTGGGATGGGGAAGGGAGATCCCGCAGGAGGAAGGGGGATGCGGGAGAGAGATCCCACAAGAGGAAGGGGGATTCGGGAGCGAGATCCCACAGTAGGAAGGGGAATGGGGGAGAGAGATCCCACAGGGGGATGGGGGATGTGTAAGAGAGATCCCACATGAGGAAGGGGACGGGGGAGAGAGATCCCACAGGACGAAGGGGGACGGGGGAGGGAGGTCCCCCAGTAGGAACGGGGACGGGGCAGGGAGATCCCACAGGAGAATGGGAGACGGTGGAGGGAGATCCCACAGGAGGAATGGGGATGGTGGAGGGGGATCCCAGAGGGGGGAATTGACGGGGGAGAGGGATCCCAGAGGAGGGAAGCGGGATGTGCGAGGGAGATTCCACAGGAGGAAGGGGAATGGGGGAGAGAGATCCCACCCGCAGGAGGATGGGCGTTCGTGGGGGGGGGGGATGGTGGAGAGAGATCCCTCCCGCAGAAGGAAGGGGTATGGGGGGGATGGGGCAGAGAGATTCCGCAGGAGGAAGTGGGATGGGGAAGGGAGATCCCGTAGGAGGAAGGGGGACGTGGAAGAGATCCCGCAGGAGGAAGGGTGATGGGGCAGAGAAATCCCACAGGAGGAAGGGGGATGGGGGAGAGAGATCCCACAGGAGGAAGGGGGATGGGGTGAGAGATCCCGCAGGAGGAAGGTGGATGGGGAAGAGAGATCCCACAGGAGGAAGGGGTCGGGGAAGAGAGATCCCACTAAAGGAATGAAGACGGGGAACGGAGAACCCACAGGAGTTAGGAAGACAGGGGATGGGGCAGAGAGACCCAACTGGAGGAAGGAAGACGGGGCAGAGAGATTCCTCAGCAGGAAGGGGAACGGGGCAGGGAGATCCCACAGGAGGAAGGGAGACGGGGCAGAGAGATCCCACAGCAGGAAGGGGGACGGGGGAGGGAGATCCCACAGGAGTATGGGGGATGGGGGAGAGAGTTCCCACAGGAGGAAAGTGGATGCGGAAGAGAGATCCCACAGGAGGAAGGGGACGGGGGAGAGAGATCCCACAGGACGAAGGGGGACGGGTGAGGGAGGTCCCCCAGTAGGAACGGGGACGGGGCAGGGAGATCCCACAGGAGGAAAGTGGATGCAGAAGAGAGATCCCACAGGAGGAAACAGGATGGGGGAGAGAGCTCCCACAGGAGGAAGGGGGATGGGGCAGAGAGATCCCACAGGAGGAAGGGGGATGGGGGGGAGAGATCGCACAGGAGTAAGGGGAATGCGGGAGAGAGATCCCACAGGAGGAAGGGGGACGGGGGAGAGAGATCCCACAAGACAAATTGGGGGGGGAGAGATCCCACTGGAGGAAGTGGGATCGGAAAGAGAGACCCCATGGGCAGAAGGGGGATGGGGCAGAGAGATCCCACGACAGGAATGAAGACAGGGTACGGAGATCACACAGGAGTTAGAAAGAAGGGGGATGGGGCAGAGAGACCCCACAGGAGGAAGGGGGATTGGGCAGAGAGATTCCACAGCAGGAAGCGGGACGGGGCAGGGAGATCCCACAGGAGGATGGGGATGGGGAGGGGGATCCCACAGGAGGAAGTGGGATGGGGAAAAGAGATCACACGGTCGGAAGGGGGATGGGGGAGAGAGATCCCACGGGCGGAAGGGCGATAGGGAAGAGAGATCCCACAGGAGGAAGGGTGATGGGGAGGGAGAGCCCTCCGGAGGGAAGAAGGACAGGGGAGGGAGAGCCCACCAGAGGGAAGGGGGACGGGCAGGGCGATCCCTCAGGAGGAAGGGGTACTGGGAAGAGAGATCCCACAGGAGGAAGGGGTCCGGGGAAGAGAGATCCCACAGGAGGAAGGGGTACAGGGAAGAGAGATCCCTCAGGAGGAAGAGGGAAGGGGAAGGGAGATCCCACAGGACGAAAGGGGGATGGGGTAGAGAGATCCCACAGAAGGGGGATGGGGAAGAGAGATCCCACAGGAGGAAGGCGGAATGGAGAGGAGAGATCCCACTGGAGGAAGGAGCATGTGGAAGTGAGATCCGACAGGAAGAGGGGCTATAGGAGCAGAGGACTCACAGGAAGACGGGGGGTAGGGAAGAGAGATCCCTCAGAAGGAAGGGGGATTGGGAACAGAAGCTGAACAGCAGGAAGCGTGATGCAGTAGAGAGATACCTCAGGATGAATGTGTATGGGAAAGACAGATCCCACAGGAAGTGGGGTGATGGGAACAGAGGCCCCACAGGAGGAAGGCTGATGGGGAAGTGGGATCCCACAGGTGGAATGGGGGTTGGGATGTGAGAGCCCACAGGAGGAAATCAGATGGACGAGCGATCCCTAAGTAGGGAGAGGATGGGAAAGACAGATCCCACAGGTGGAAGCAGAAAGGGGAACAAAGATCACGCAGGATGATTTTGGATGGGGAAGAGAGATACAACAGAAGGAAGGGGGATGTGTAAGAGAGATCCCAGATGAGGAAGGGGGACGGGGGAGAGAGATCCCACAGGACGAAGGGGGACGGGGGAGGGAGGTCCCCCAGGAGGAACGGGGACGGGGCAGGGAGATCCCACAGGAGGATGGGAGACTGCGGAGGGAGATCCCACAGGAGGAATGGGGATGGTGGAGGGGGATCCCAGAGGGGGGAATTGACGGGGGAGAGGGATCCCAGAGGAGGGAAGGGGGATGGGCGAGGGAGATCCCACCCGCAGGAGGATGGGCGTTCGGGGGGGGGGGGGGATGGTGGAGAGAGATCCCTCCCGCAGAAGGAAGGGGTATGGGTGGGATGGGGCAGAGAGATTCCGCAGGAGGAAGTGGGATGGGGAAGGGAGATCCCGCAGGAGGAAGGGGGATGCGGGAGAGAGATCCCACAAGAGGAAGGGGGATTCGGGAGCGAGATCCCACAGTAGGAAGGGGAATGGGGGAGAGAGATCCCACAGGGGGATGGGGGATGTGTAAGAGAGATCCCACATGAGGAAGGGGACGGGGGAGAGAGATCCCACAGGACGAAGGGGGACGGGGGAGGGAGGTCCCCCAGTAGGAACGGGGACGGGGCAGGGAGATCCCACAGGAGAATGGGAGACGGTGGAGGGAGATCCCACAGGAGGAATGGGGATGGTGGAGGGGGATCCCAGAGGGGGGAATTGACGGGGGAGAGGGATCCCAGAGGAGGGAAGCGGGATGTGCGAGGGAGATTCCACAGGAGGAAGGGGAATGGGGGAGAGAGATCCCACCCGCAGGAGGATGGGCGTTCGTGGGGGGGGGGGATGGTGGAGAGAGATCCCTCCCGCAGAAGGAAGGGGTATGGGGGGGATGGGGCAGAGAGATTCCGCAGGAGGAAGTGGGATGGGGAAGGGAGATCCCGTAGGAGGAAGGGGGACGTGGAAGAGATCCCGCAGGAGGAAGGGTGATGGGGTGAGAGATCCCGCAGGAGGAAGGTGGATGGGGAAGAGAGATCCCACAGGAGGAAGGGGTCGGGGAAGAGAGATCCCACTAAAGGAATGAAGACGGGGAACGGAGAACCCACAGGAGTTAGGAAGACAGGGGATGGGGCAGAGAGACCCAACTGGAGGAAGGAAGACGGGGCAGAGAGATTCCTCAGCAGGAAGGGGAACGGGGCAGGGAGATCCCACAGGAGGAAGGGAGACGGGGCAGAGAGATCCCACAGCAGGAAGGGGGACGGGGGAGGGAGATCCCACAGGAGTATGGGGGATGGGGGAGAGAGTTCCCACAGGAGGAAAGTGGATGCGGAAGAGAGATCCCACAGGAGGAAGGGGACGGGGGAGAGAGATCCCACAGGACGAAGGGGGACGGGTGAGGGAGGTCCCCCAGTAGGAACGGGGACGGGGCAGGGAGATCCCACAGGAGGAAAGTGGATGCAGAAGAGAGATCCCACAGGAGGAAACAGGATGGGGGAGAGAGCTCCCACAGGAGGAAGGGGGATGGGGCAGAGAGATCCCACAGGAGGAAGGGGGATGGGGGGGAGAGATCGCACAGGAGTAAGGGGAATGCGGGAGAGAGATCCCACAAGAGGAAGGGGGATGGGGTAGAGAGATCCCACAGCAGGAAGGGGGATGGGGGAGAGATCGCAGAAAATGAAGGGGGATGGGGGAGAGAGATCCAACAAGAGGAAGGGGGATGCGCGAGAGAGATCCCACAAGAGGAAGGGGGATGCGGGAGCGAGATCCCACAGAAGGAGGGGGGATGTGGAAGCGAGATCCCACAGTAGGAAGGGGAATGGGGGAGATAGATCCCACCCGCAGGAGGATGGGCGTTCGGGGGGGGGGGGGATGGTGGAGAGAGATCCCTCCCGCAGAAGGAAGGGGTATGGGTGGGATGGGGCAGAGAGATTCCGCAGGAGGAAGTGGGATGGGGAAGGGAGATCCCGCAGGAGGAAGGGGGATGCGGGAGAGAGATCCCACAAGAGGAAGGGGGATTCGGGAGCGAGATCCCACAGTAGGAAGGGGAATGGGGGAGAGAGATCCCACAGGGGGATGGGGGATGTGTAAGAGAGATCCCACATGAGGAAGGGGACGGGGGAGAGAGATCCCACAGGACGAAGGGGGACGGGGGAGGGAGGTCCCCCAGTAGGAACGGGGACGGGGCAGGGAGATCCCACAGGAGAATGGGAGACGGTGGAGGGAGATCCCACAGGAGGAATGGGGATGGTGGAGGGGGATCCCAGAGGGGGGAATTGACGGGGGAGAGGGATCCCAGAGGAGGGAAGCGGGATGTGCGAGGGAGATTCCACAGGAGGAAGGGGAATGGGGGAGAGAGATCCCACCCGCAGGAGGATGGGCGTTCGTGGGGGGGGGGGATGGTGGAGAGAGATCCCTCCCGCAGAAGGAAGGGGTATGGGGGGGATGGGGCAGAGAGATTCCGCAGGAGGAAGTGGGATGGGGAAGGGAGATCCCGTAGGAGGAAGGGGGACGTGGAAGAGATCCCGCAGGAGGAAGGGTGATGGGGCAGAGAAATCCCACAGGAGGAAGGGGGATGGGGGAGAGAGATCCCACAGGAGGAAGGGGGATGGGGTGAGAGATCCCGCAGGAGGAAGGTGGATGGGGAAGAGAGATCCCACAGGAGGAAGGGGTCGGGGAAGAGAGATCCCACTAAAGGAATGAAGACGGGGAACGGAGAACCCACAGGAGTTAGGAAGACAGGGGATGGGGCAGAGAGACCCAACTGGAGGAAGGAAGACGGGGCAGAGAGATTCCTCAGCAGGAAGGGGAACGGGGCAGGGAGATCCCACAGGAGGAAGGGAGACGGGGCAGAGAGATCCCACAGCAGGAAGGGGGACGGGGGAGGGAGATCCCACAGGAGTATGGGGGATGGGGGAGAGAGTTCCCACAGGAGGAAAGTGGATGCGGAAGAGAGATCCCACAGGAGGAAGGGGACGGGGGAGAGAGATCCCACAGGACGAAGGGGGACGGGTGAGGGAGGTCCCCCAGTAGGAACGGGGACGGGGCAGGGAGATCCCACAGGAGGAAAGTGGATGCGGAAGAGAGATCCCACAGGAGGAAACAGGATGGGGGAGAGAGCTCCCACAGGAGGAAGGGGGATGGGGCAGAGAGATCCCACAGGAGGAAGGGGGATGGGGGGGAGAGATCGCACAGGAGTAAGGGGAATGCGGGAGAGAGATCCCACAAGAGGAAGGGGGATGGGGTAGAGAGATCCCACAGCAGGAAGGGGGATGGGGGAGAGAGATCGCAGAAAATGAAGGGGGATGGGGGAGAGAGATCCAACAAGAGGAAGGGGGATGCGCGAGAGAGATCCCACAAGAGGAAGGGGGATGCGGGTGCGAGATCCCACAGAAGGAGGGGGGATGTGGAAGCGAGATCCCACAGTAGGAAGGGGAATGGGGGAGAGAGATCCCACAGGGGGATGGGGGATGTGTAAGAGAGATCCCACATGAGGAAGGGGACGGGGGAGAGAGATCCCACAGGACGAAGGGGGACGGGTGAGGGAGGTCCCCCAGTAGGAACGGGGACGGGGCAGGGAGATCCCACAGGAGGAAAGTGGATGCGGAAGAGAGATCCCACAGGAGGAAACAGGATGGGGGAGAGAGCTCCCACAGGAGGAAGGGGGATGGGGCAGAGAGATCCCACAGGAGGAAGGGGGATGGGGGGGAGAGATTGCACAGGAGTAAGGGGAATGCGGGAGAGAGATCCCACAAGAGGAAGGGGGATGGGGTAGAGAGATCCCACAGCAGGAAGGGGGATGGGGGAGAGAGATCGCAGAAAATGAAGGGGGATGGGGGAGAGAGATCCAACAAGAGGAAGGGGGATGCGCGAGAGAGATCCCACAAGAGGAAGGGGGATGCGGGAGCGAGATCCCACAGAAGGAGGGGGGATGTGGAAGCGAGATCCCACAGTAGGAAGGGGAATGGGGGAGAGAGATCCCACAGGGGGATGGGGGATGTGTAAGAGAGATCCCACATGAGGAAGGGGACGGGGGAGAGAGATCCCACAGGACGAAGGGGGACGGGAGAGGGAGGTCCCCCAGTAGGAACGGGGACGGGGCAGGGAGATCCCACAGGAGGAAAGTGGATGCGGAAGAGAGATCCCACAGGAGGAAACAGGATGGGGGAGAGAGCTCCCACAGGAGGAAGGGGGATGGGGCAGAGAGATCCCACAGGAGGAAGGGGGATGGGGGGGAGAGATCGCACAGGAGTAAGGGGAATGCGGGAGAGAGATCCCACAAGAGGAAGGGGGATGGGGTAGAGAGATCCCACAGCAGGAAGGGGGATGGGGGAGAGAGATCGCAGAAAATGAAGGGGGATGGGGGAGAGAGATCCAACAAGAGGAAGGGGGATGCGGGAGAGAGATCCCACAAGAGGAAGGGGGATGCGGGTGCGAGATCCCACAGAAGGAGGGGGGATGTGGAAGCGAGATCCCAGAGTAGGAAGGGGAATGGGGGAGAGAGATCCCACAGGGGGATGGGGGATGTGTAAGAGAGATCCCACATGAGGAAGGGGACGGGGGAGAGAGATCCCACAGGACAAAGGGGGACGGGGAAGGGAGGTCCCCCAGTAGGAACGGGGACGGGGCAGGGCGATCCCACAGGAGAATGGGAGACGGTGAAGGGAGATCCCACAGGAGGAATGGGGATGGTGGAGGGGGATCCCAGAGGGGGGAATTGACGGGGGAGAGGGATCCCAGAGGAGGGAAGCGGGATGTGCGAGGGAGATTCCACAGGAGGAAGGGGAATGGGGGAGAGAGATCCCACCCGCAGGAGGATGGGCGTTCGTGGGGGGGGGGGGGGATGGTGGAGAGAGATCCCTCCCGCAGAAGGAAGGGGTATGGGGGGGATGGGGCAGAGAGATTCCGCAGGAGGAAGTGGGATGGGGAAGGGAGATCCCGCAGGAGGAAGGGGGACGTGGAAGAGAGATCCCGCAGGAGGAATGGTGATGGGGCAGAGAAATCCCACAGGAGAAAGGGGGATGGGGGAGAGAGATCCCACAGGAGGAAGGGGGATGGGGGAGAGAGATCCCGCAGGAGGAAGGTGGATGGGGAAGAGAGATCCCACAGGAGGAAGGGGGACGGGGAAGAGAGATCCCACTAAAGGAATGAAGATGGGGAACGGAGAACCCACAGGAGTTAGGAAGACAGGGGATGGAGCAGAGAGACCGAACCGGAGGAAGGAAGACGGGGCAGAGAGATTCCTCAGCAGGAAGGGGAACGGGGCAGGAAGATCCCACAGGAGGAAGGGAGACGGGGCAGAGAGATCCCACAGCAGGAAGGGGGACGGGGGAGAGAGATCCCACAGGAGTATGGGGGATGGGGGAGAGAGTTCCCACAGGAGGAAAGTGGATGCGGAAGAGAGAGCCCACAGGAGGAAAGTGGATGGGGAAGAGAGATCACACAGTGAGGAAGGGGGATAGGGGAGAGAGATCCCACAGGAGGAAGGTGGATGGGGAAGAGAGATCCCACAGGAGGAAGGGGGACGGGGAAGAGAGATCCCACAGGAGGAAGAGGGATTGGGAAGAGAGAACCCACAGGAGGAAGGGGAAGGGAGATCCCACAGGACGAAAGGGGGATGGGGTAGAGAGATCCCACAGAAGGGGGATGGGGAAGAGAGATCCCACAGGAGGAAGGCGGAATGGAGAAGAGAGATCCCACTGGAGGAAGGAGCATGTGGAAGTGAGATCCGACAGGAAGAGGGGCTATAGGAGCAGAGGACTCACAGGAAGACGGGGGGTAGGGAAGAGAGATCCCTCAGAAGGAAGGGGGATTGGGAACAGAAGCTGAACAGCAGGAAGCGTGATGCAGTAGAGAGATACCTCAGGATGAATGTGTATGGGAAAGACAGATCCCACAGGAAGTGGGGTGATGGGAACAGAGGCCCCACAGGAGGAAGGCTGATGGGGAAGTGGGATCCCACAGGTGGAATGGGGGTTGGGATGTGAGAGCCCACAGGAGGAAATCAGATGGACGAGCGATCCCTAAGTAGGGAGAGGATGGGAAAGACAGATCCCACAGGTGGAAGCAGAAAGGGGAACAAAGATCACGCAGGATGATTTTGGATGGGGAAGAGAGATACAACAGAAGGAAGGGGGATGGGGAAGAGAGATCCCACAGAGGAGGGGGTTGGGGAAGAGAGATCCCACGGGCGGAAGGGGGATGTGGGAGAGAGTTCCCACGGGTGGAAGGTGGATGGGGAAGAGAGATCCCACAGGAGGAAGGGGAATGGGGAAGAGAGATCCCACAGGAGGAAGGGGGATGGGGAAGAGAGATCCCACGGGAGGAATTGGGATGGGGAAGAGAGATCCCACAGGAGGAAGTGGGATGGGGAAGAGAGATCCCACAGGAGGAAGGGGGATGGGGAAGAGAGATCCCACGGGGGGAAGTGGGATGGGGAAGAGACATCCCATGGGAGGAAGGGGGATGGGGAAGAGAGATTCCATGGGCGGAAGGAGGATGGGGGAGAGATATCCCATGGGTGGATTGCTACCCGTGCCACGTGCCAGTGAGGCTAGAAATAATGCAGCTAATGACGTGGATGAGGGGATGGTGCAGGAGGGAGGGGTTCATGTTTCTGGACAATTAGGCTTTCTTCCAGGGGAGGTGGGACCAGTTCAAATTGGGCAGTTTGCACCTGAACTGGAGGGGAACTAACATCCTTATCGGTAGGCTAGCAAGTTCTGCTCTGGGGGTTTTAAACAAGGTTGCAGGGGACGGGGCAGAGTGTTAGAGCAGATAGCGATGTGGAGGGGGATAATGGTCATGCGAGGACTGCCTGTATAGACAGATATCAATGGTTTTTACGTGATAGAAATGTTCTCAGGTGCATCTATTTCGATGCAAGGAGTATTGTGTGTAAGGCAGATGAGTTTAGGGCGTGGATTGGCACATGATGATTTCGACATTATTGCTATTAGTAAGACTTGGTTTGCAGGAGGGGCAGGACTGGCAGCTTCATGTTCCGAGGTTATGTTGTTTCAGACGTGATAGAGGGGGAGGGATGAAAGGGGGAGGAGTGGCATTACTAGTCAGGGGAATCTCACAGCTGTGTGCAGACGGGACAGCCCGGAGGGCTCGTCTACAGAGGCCGTATGGGTGGAGCTGAGGAACGGGAAAGCTGTGACCACACTAATAGGTTATTATTATATACGATCCAATAGTCAGAGAGGATCGGAGGAGCAAATCTGTAGAGAGTTAACACACCAATGTAAGAAACAGAAATTTGTAATCGTAGGGGATTTTAACTTCTCACATATTGACCTGGACTCCCACTCTGTGAAAGGGTTAAATGGTGTGGAGTTTGTCAAATGTGTTCAGGAAAGTTTTCTAAATCAATATATTGAGGTACCAACAAGAGAGGGTGCAGTACCTGATCTATTAGGGAATCCGACAGGTCAAGTGACAGAAGTATGTGTAAGCGAACATCTTGGGTCCAGTGACAATAAGGCCATTAGTTTCAAGATAATTATGGATAAGGATAGGACTGGTCCATCAGTTTAGGTTCTGAATTGGAGAAGGGCCAATTTTGTGGAAATGAAAGAGGATCTGGGAAGAGTGGATTGGGATAAGTTGTTTTCTGGCAATGATGTATTCAGTAAGTGGAGTTACTGAACTGCGCTTACATCCTGAGTTTGCATGTTCCTGCCAGGATTAAAGGCAAAGTTAACAGGGATAGGGAACCTTGTTTTTCAAGGGATATTGGAGATCTGGTTAAGTAGGTGTTTAGCAGGTACAGGCAACTAGGAACAAATGAGATACTTGAAGAGTATAGAGAATGTAAGGGAATACTAAAGAAGGAAATCAGGAAGGCAAAAAGAAGACATGAGGTTGTGTTGGCAAATAATGTGAAGGTAAACCCGAAGGGTTTTTACAAGTATTTTCAGAGTAAAAGGATAGTAAAGGACAAAATTGGTCCCCTAGAAGATCAGAGTGGTTGTCTACGTGGTCTGTGTGTGGAGCATCACGAGATGGGGAAGGTCTCAAACATTTTTTTTTGCGTCAGTGTCTACTTAGAAAACTGGCATAGTGGATATGGAATTAAAGGAAACAAACAGTATTGTCATGGAATGCGGCCAGTGAGTGAGTGGGCCAGTGAATGAGTGGAAATTTGAGGCTTTGACTCGGGAGAGTCTGGCAGTTTTGGCAATTGGACTGTGCAAATCAAGACAACGAAGATTTGAATAGCTCAGACTCAGCAGAAAGCAGCTGATTGACCAAGCAGTTTGAAAAGCTCAAGCAAATAAATAGAGGGGTAGCTCAAGCTGAGCAGCCCGTGGAAAGCGGCCAGTGAGTGAGTGGAGATTTGAGGCTTTGACAGGTCTTTACAATGCCTGCTGAGACGGTGATGTGCCTCTCCTGTGAGATGAGGCAGTCTTGGGGGAAATCCCCTCTCCCGCAGAGTCACATCTGCCAGAAGTGCTTGCGGCTGGGCGAGTGGAAGACCGTGTGAGGAATCTGGAGCAGCAGCTGGAGGACCTTCGACTCATAAGGGAGAATGAGGCAGTCATAGTTGAGAGCTACAGGGAGGTAGTCACACCTAGGCTGCCGGAAGCAGGTCGTTGGGTGACCGTCCGAGGGGGGAAAGCGAAGGAGAGTAGACAGGTAGTGCAGAGCACCCCTGCAGCCATTCCCCTGAATAATAAGTTCACCGTCCTGGATACTGTTGGTGAGGACGACCGACCAGTTGTGAGCCACGGTGGCAGGGCCTCTGGCACTGAGTCTGACCCTGTGGTGTAGAAGGGTGGGACGAAGTGGAGGAGAGCTGTCGTCATTGGATACTCTATAGACAGGGGGGCAGACAGGAGATTTTGCGGACATGAGAAGGAAACCCGCATGGTTTGTTGCTTCTCGGGTGCCAGGGTCCGGGATGTGTCTGACCGGGTACATGACATTCTGGTACGAGAGGGAAAGCAACTCGAAGTCGTGATACATATTGGTACCAACGACATAGACAGGAAGAGGGATGAGGTCCTAAAGTGTGAGTTTCGGGAACTAGGCAGAAGGCCGAAGAAGAGGACCTCAAGGGTGGCGTTCTCAGGATTGCTGCCAGTGCTACGTGATAGTGATGGTAAGAATTGGGGTAGATGGCAGTTGAATACGTGGCTGAGGAGTTGCTACAGAGGGCAGGGTTTTAGATTTTTGGACCATTGGGATCTCTTCTGGGGAAGGTGGGACCTGTACAGATTGGAACCTTGTTCAAAAATGGTAGTAGGGATAGTCCAGGTAATTATAGATCAGTGAGCCTTACATCTGGGTTGGGAAAGCTGTTGGAAAAGATTCTTAGAGATAGGATCTTTGGGCATTCAGAGTATCATGGTCTGATCAGGGACGGTCAGCATGGCTTTGTGAATAGCAGATCGTGCCTAACAAGCCTGATAGAGTTCTTTGTGGAGGTGACCAGGCCTATAGATGAGGGTAGTGCAGTGGATGTGATCTACAAGGATTTTAGTAAGGCATTTGACAAGGTTCCACACAGTAGGCTTATTCAGAAAGTCAGAAGGCATTGGATCCAGGGATGTTTGGGCAGTTGGATTAAGAATTGGCTTGCCTGCGGAAGGCAGATGGTCATGGCGGAGGTAGAACATTCATATTGGAGGGTTGTGACTAGTGGTGTCCCTCAAGGATCTGTTCTGGGACCTCTACTTTTTGTGATTTTTATTAACGACCTGGATGTGGGGGTAGAATGGTGGGTTGGTAAGTTTGCAGATGACACAAAGGTTGGTGGTGTTCTAGATAGTGTAGTGGATTGTCGAAGATTCCAGAGAGACATTGATAGGATGCAGAAGTGGACTGAGAAGTGGCAGATGGAGTTCAACCCGGAGAAGTGTGAAGTGGAACACTTCGGAAGGACAAACTCCAAGGCAGAGTACAAAGTAAATGGCCGTACAGTTGGTAATGTGGAGGAGCAGAGAGATCAGGGGATACATGTCCACAGATCCCTGAAAGTTGCCTCTCAGGTAGCAAGGGTAGTTAAGACAGTTTATGGGGTGTTAGCTTTCATAAGTCAATGGATAGAGTTTAAGAGACGCGATGTAATGATGCAGCTCTATAAAACTCTAGTTAGGCCACACTTGGAGTACTGCGCCCAGTTCCGGTCGCCTCACTATAGGAAGGATGTGGAAGCATTGGAAAGGGTACAGAGGAGATTTACCAGGATTCTGCCTGGTTTAGAGTCTAGGGTTTATGATCAGAGATGAAGGGAGCTAGGGCTTTTCTCTTTGGAGAGAAGGAGGATGAGAGGAGACATGATAGAGGTGTACAAGATATTAAGAGGAATAGACAGAGTGGACAGCCAGCGCCTCTTCCCCAGGGCACCACTGCTCAGTACAAGAGGACATGGCTTTAAGATAAGGGGAGGGAAGTTCAAGGGGCATATTAGAGGAAGGTTTTTCAGTCAGAGAGCGGTTGGTGCATGGAATGCACTGCCTGAGTCAGTGGTGGAGGCAGATACACTAGTGAAGTTTAAGAGACTACTACACAGGCATATGGAGGAATTTAAGGAGGGGGGTTATATGGCAGGCAGGGTTTGAGGGTTGGCACAACATTGTGGGCTGAAAGGCCTGTAATGTGCAGTACTATTCTGTGTCTTATGGAACATATAGAGATTAAAGAGGAGGAGGTGCGTACTGCCTTACAGCAAATAAAGGTAAATAAATCCCCCAGGCCTGACATGATATTTTCTTGGACCTTGAGAGAGACTAGTGTAGAAATTGCAGGGGTCCTGGCAGAAATATTTAAAATGTCCTTCGCCACAAGTGCGGTGCCGGAGGATTGGAGGGTAGCTCATGTTGTTCCGTTGTTTGAAAAAGTCTCCAAAAGTGCACCAGGTAATTACAGGCCAGTGAGCCTAACATCGGTGTTAGGTAAATTATTGGAAGGCGTTCTGAAAGATCGGATATACAAGGAGTTGGACAACCAAGGGCTGATTAAGGATAGTCAGCATGGCTTTGTTCATGGCAGATCGTGTTTAATGAATCCTGTAGAGTTTTTCGAGGAGGTTACCAAGAATGCACATGAAGGAAAGGCTGTGGATGTTGTCTACATGAACTTTAATAAGGCTTTTGACAAGATCCCACATGGGAGGTTAGTTCAGAAGTTTCGGACAGTAGGTATCCATGGAGAGTTTGTAGATTGGATTCAAAATTGTCTGTGTGTGAGAAGACAGAGAGAGGTAGTGGATCATTGCTTCTGAGACTGGAGGCCTGTGACTAATGGTGTGTCTCAGGGATCTGTGTGGTGACTATTGTTGTATGTTGTCTATATCAATGTACTAGATGATAGTGTGATAAGTTGGACCAGCAAGTTTGCTGATGACACTAAGATTGGAGGCGTTGTGGACAGCGAGGAAGGCTTTCAAAGCTTGCAGAGGGATCTGGACCAACTGGCAAAATGGGCCAGAAAATGGCAGATGGAATTTAATGCAGACAAGTGTGAGGTGTTCCATTTTGTAAGGACAAATCAAGGTAGGACATAGACAGTAAAGGGTAGGACACTGAGGAATGCGCAGGAAGAAAGGGATCTGGGAGTTCAGATACATAGTTCCCTGAAAGTGGCGTCACAGGGAGACAGGGTTGTAAAGAAGGCTTTTGGCATCCGGGCATTCATAAATCAAAGTTGAGTATAGGAGTTGGAAAGTTATGGTGAGGTTGTACAAGACATTGGTGAAGCCAGATTTGGAGGACTGTGTGCAGTTCTGGTCACTGAACTATAGGACCGAAATCGGTAAGACTGAAAGTGTGCAGAAAAGATCTGCGAGGATGTTGCCGGCTCTTCAGGAGTTGAGTTACAAGGAAGGATTGAACAGGTTAGGACTTTATTCCTTGGAGCGCAGAAGAATGAGGGGAGATTTGATAGAAGTTTACACAATTACGAGGGGAATAGACAGGGTAGATGCGAATGGGCTCTTTCCACACAGATTAGGAGAGATAAATTACAAAAGGACTTTGCTTCAGGGTGAAAGGGGAAAGGTTTAGGGGGAACGTCCTCACTCAGATAGTTGTGAGAATGTGGAACGAGCTGCCATCTGATGTGGAAAATGCGGACACACTTTGGTTTTAAGAATAAATCTGATAGATGCATGGATGGGAGAGGTCTGAAGGGTTATGGACTGGGTGCAGGTCAATGGGAGTAGCAGAATAAAGTTTTGGCACAGAGCAGAATGGCCGAATGGCTTGTTTTCTGTGCTGTTGTGTTCTATGATTTTACGATTCTATGAAGGAATATGGGGCGGACAGTTCCCACAGGAAGAAGGGGGATGGGGAAGACAGATCCCACAGGAGGAAGGGGGATGGTGTAGAGAGATCCGACTGGAGGAAGGAGGATGGGGAGGAGAGATCCAACAGGGGGGTGGGGGATGGGGAAGTGTGATCCCACAGGCAGAAGGCAGATGGGGTAGAGAGATCCGACAGGAGGAAGGGGGATGGGGAAGACAGATCCCACAGGCTGAAAGTGGAATGGGAAGGGATACGTGGAGGGAAGGGAATGGGGAAGAGAGATCCTACAGGAGGATGTGGAATGGGGAAGAGAGATCCCACAGGAGGAAGGGGAATGGGGAAGATAGATCCCACAGGCTGAAAGTGGAATGGGAAGGGATACCAGTGGAGGGAAGGGAATGGGGAAGAGAGATCCTACAGGAGGAAGTGGAATGGGGAAGAGAGATCCCTCAGGAGGAAGGGGGATGGGGAAAAGAGATCTGGCAGGAAGAAGGGGAATGGGGAAGAGATATCCCACAGGATGAAAGGGGAATGGGGAGGAGAGATCCAACAGGACAGAGGGGGATGGGGAAGTGAGATCCCACAGGATGAAGGGGGTTTGCGATGAGAGATCCCTTAGGCGGATGGGGGATGGGGAAAGGAGATCTGACAGAAGAAAGGGGGATGGGAAGGGATGCCACTGGAGGGAAGGGAATGGGGAAGAGAGAACCCACAGGAGGAAGGGGAATGGGGAAGAAAGATCCCGCAGGAAGGCGTGTGGGGAAAAGACATTCCACTGGAGGATGAGGAAAGGGTAATAGAGAGCCCACAGGAGGAATGGGGATGGGGACGAGATCCCTAAGAATCGAAGGGGGATTGGGATAAGAGGTCCCATAGGAGGATTCCAAGGGTAAACGATAATCCGACAAGACGAGAGGATGCAGAAAATTTTTGTACGTGTGTGTTGGGTCTGAACAGAGACCCAGAGGAGATGCGGCCTCGCTCTCTGTGTATCTGGTAGTGAGCAAAGTCACAAACAGGAAAGGGCAGGGGAGGGCAATCTGACAATGGTATTTCTTTCCTTCTCACTGGGACAGTCTGCAGACGGCCTCTTGTCCCTCACCGGGAAGGGGGTGTGAATCTTTGACCCATCTGCTGCAGTCAGTGTCGGTCTGGGTGTCAGTAACAGTGAGAAGGAACATTGTCAATGGTCGTGTCACAGGCAGCAGGAAACACAGCCATTCCTGTGATTTACTACCATTAAACCAATGGTCGTTGTTCACTGATCTGATGAAGTCTTCAACATCCCTTCACAAGGAACCACAGAACCCTCCTGTCCTTGGGGAATTAGTGACCGATCCCCTGGGCATTTGTCACAATTCTTCACAATCTGATTTATCACAGTTTAACCCAAATCCCTTTACATTGAAATGACACAATAGAACAGTTTCACAGTTCCGAGTGAGAGATAAATCAAGTTACCTCAACTCCTGGCACTTGTGCAGCCCGGGTCCCAGCCGCTGGATTCCTTCACACTGAATGTGGCAGCCCTCCAGGTCGAGGTGTTTTATTGTATCACAGAGTCCGATGGCATGAGACAGGACCGCGCAGTCAATCGGGGTCAGTGTCATTCCATTGAATGAAAGTGTTTCCACAGATTCCAGTGTTTCCTGAGCCAGTCCACGATTCTGAGACTCAAACAGGTAGTGCAATGTGTTCAGGAGGCTCCTTTTACCAGCTTCACTCCCTGTGTTTCCAATCTGACGTTTAACCTCCTCCTTCACCCAGTCAATCACCCGGCAGGTTGTTTCATGAGGAAATGGACCCAGAAACTCCACCAGGCCCCGAGCTGTCATTGGAGAGGAGAGACCAGCAACAAAACGGAGAAATACCTCAAATCGCCCATCTGTCGTGTTGTGGGCTTTAGTGAGGAATTTCAGGATATTCCCGGGATGTGGATTCAGGAATTGTGCGACCGCAGCTGCAAACTCTTGGATGGTGAGGTGTGGGAATGTGTACACCACGCTCTGGGCAGAATCCTCTCTCTCCAAAAGCTCCATCAGGAACCCGGACAGGAACTGGGAAGGCTGAAGATTGTACTTGATCAAATCTCCATCTGTAAACACAATCTTCTTCCCGGACACTCCTCTGAAGGCCATCTGACCAACCCTGAGTAACACATCACGGGGTCTCTCAATCTCACGGCCGTGGTTTTTCAGGATGTTGTAAATATAGTAGGAGTACAGTTGGGTGATGGTCTTGGGAACTCGCTGTGGGTCCCTGACTCTTTGTGTGAAGAAGGGGCCCAGTGCCAGAGCGAGGATCCAGCAGTAGGAGGGGTTGTAGGTCATGGTGTACAGGATCTCGTTCTCCTTCACATAATTGAAAACAGCTTCCGCCACCGTCTGATCTTCAAAATGTCTGATGAAATATTCCTTCCTTTCCTCATCAACAAATCCCAGAATTTCAGCCCAGACACTGATATCCGCCTTTTTCAATAAATGTAACGCAGTGGGGCGAGTGGTCACCAGCACTGAACACCCTGGGAGCAGCTTGCCCTGGATTAAACTGTACACAATGTCCGACACTTCACACTTCCACTCGGGATCTGAGCACTTGTGCTTAAGATCTGCATCTCTCCGACTGTCCGCAAAATCGATTTTGTGTTTGAATTCATCTGAACCATCGAATATAAACAGTAATCCCTCTGGGTTCTTCCAGACTTCTCTCAGGATATTCCCAAAGTAAGGATACTGATCCAGAATCAGTTCCTTCAGGTTTATTCGACAGTCAATACTGTTTAAATCTCGGAATTTGAAACTGAAGACAAACTGGAACTGTTGGTATATTTTCCCCATGGCCCAGTCATAAACAATCTTTTGTACCATCGTTGTTTTCCCGATCCCCGGGACTCCGGCCACTGCTGCTGAACTCCCAGATCTGGATTTACTCCGGGAAAAGCTGCTCTGGAATAACTGATCAGTACGGATTTTTTCCAGCTGTCTGCGGAGTTGTTTCTCTCTATAATCCTCATGGTCTCTGCCTCTTGCCAGCAGCTCATGTTCCACCAGTCTCCAATCTCGAACAGTAGAAATGACCGTGAGCTCAGCGTATCGATCAGCCAGCTGGAAAACCTTCACCTTCTCCGTCATCAGGATCGTGTTCACTCTCAGTGTTTCAGTTCGTGTCCGCAGAGTCTCCTTGTGTTTCTGTTGGACATCTTCCATGGGAACAGAGAACATATTCAAAACGTTAAATGGCTTATCTGACAAAGAACTTTATAATGGTATTTCAGCATTCAGTGTTTGAGATTACATGAATAAATTCAATGCTTCCATGGATATTAGAACAGAAAGTAAAATTCTGTTTGCAGGCACAGAATTGACAGCAATGGATGTCCCTGAAATTGTCCAATCCTCACGTTCTGGTTCTAGTTATTTGTGAAGGTGAACATTCCCCTGATTGCACTTTCTGAGGAAGCTTAAACAAGCATCACTCCCCACTAACATCTTATCTACATTCTACAGAGGCGTGGTTGAGATTGTACTGACCTTTTGCATCACAACCTGGTACTCTAGCTGCAGTGCTGCCGACAAAAAAGCCTTGCAGGGGGTGGTTCGGGGAGCAGAGAAGGTTATTGGGGTCTCCCTACCTTCTTCCAAGACCTCTTTCAACGTCGATGCCTCCAGAAGACACGGTACATCATTAACAACCCCTCACACCCTCTCCATGAACTGTTTGTTCTTCTGCCATCAGGTAAACGTTACAGGAGCATCAAAACTAAAACCACAAGGCTACTAAACAGCTTCCTCCCACAGGCAGTCAGACTGCTAAATCTGACTCTGCTTTGGACACTTTTAACTTGCACCGGACACTTATAACTTGATTTAAAGCAACATGTGGCTGTTGTGTTTTATTTTTTATTGTTGTGTTTATTATTTAGTGTTGCGTTTGTTATGTTATGATTGCACTGCTCCTGGGAACCGCTGTCTCATTCTACCCTGCAGAGCTGATGTACGGTTGGAACGACAATAAAGTTTTTGGATCTTGAATATCCTATTGCAATCCTGACTGCACCTCCCATTACAACAACATTTCACTATATTTAAAGCATTGTTTGACTCATTAACAGACGATGTTAATGTTGATCTGGTGTGGAACTATGGAGAGCAGGTCACTGTGCATTTTGGCAAGGCTGCACACTGGGGAGTCACAGGTGTCCACTGCTCTTGCATCAAAACAGGAGCAGAATACGCGGGAAATACTCAAGTCGGGCAGCGTCTGGGGGAGAATCACAGTGAAGTTGTGGATCGATAACCCATCGGAATGACAGAGATGAAAATGGGTAGTTTTCAATCGCAGTGATGGAGGATTGGTGGAAAGGAATCTCTGTTAATGGAAGAAGCCACAAGGGTCTGTCTCAGTGATGTACATCGTGTCTGTGGGAGAGGGTGGTGAAGTGTTGGCAACTGCTACTCATCAGTCTTGCTGTGGGGGTGTGGGGCGCTGTCTTAGGAGGCCTCCGTCTGTCAGAGTCGACCATGGATGTCCTGCCCCTGCAAGCCGGGACACTCCGATATGGAGAGGAAGCTTCTGCCGATGTTGCAAGCTCCCTCTCTCCATGCATCTGATGTACACAAAGGAACGACATAGACTGACACAGCTTGGCACCAGAGGTGTCGCAGGAGATGCCAGTCTGCGTTGAACACCATTTAACACTGACTCAGGGACTCCAGCTCCAGGCTTTCCCATTGGGTTTACTCCCAAACTCTTCCCCATGAGGGGTTACAGTTACAAGGCAGTGGAGTTTTGAGATCAGAGTTTTCTTGTTCCTGGGTGAGCTGTCAATCACAGCCAACAAGCCCCATCTGCCCAAAGTGACTGGTTGTAAGGCACCAGAAACCCACCTCTGCCTCTTCGCCTGTCAGAAGAAACGCTTCCACCGGGATTAGTGGCTAAACTGCACGTGAAGGCCAGGAGCTGGACAGAGGCTACTCGCCACTGGGAGCATTTAATAGGTTGTGGCAGCTCATCCGCACTGTCACCCCCCTCCCCCCCGGTTATAACAATCTTAAGCAACCGAGGGGCGATGTATTATTGACAATGAATCGGTAAATTGGTTTATTATTGTGACATGCACCACTGTAAAATGGAAAACTTTTCTGCATACGATCCAAATAGATCATTACATCACATCGGTGCAATGAGGTTGTACAAGGAATAATGGAACAGAATAGTTCAGGGAAACAGTGTTTCAGTTGCCGAGAAAATGCAGTGCAGGCAGACGGTAAGGTAGAAGGCCAAAGGATCATTGGGAGGTCAGCGTTGAGTTTTTTTGGGGCTATGTTCCTAAACTGTAGAATTCAACAGCTTAAACTACAGTACTGTGCAGAAGTCTGAGGTGTATATTAGGACTGACACATTCTGTCTTTTGTTTTCTAGTTTGCACTTTATCCCGTTGTGATGCGGTTTGAACGGCATCGTCTGGATGAAAGGTGCTTTATAAATAAGTCATTATTATTTTTATTATTATTATTATTATCTTAGCCTAAACTGGTAAAACTTGAGGTACAGGCATAGCCAAGCACACACATGTCTCAATTGATAGGAGATTTCAGACTATTCTCGTGGTGTATAGTGTTATGGCTTTTCGAAGATTTACACTAGTATCGCCGTGTGGGCCTAATTTATTAATACTATTCTGTAAAGCCTTTAGGATGATACCAGTTATCGATATTACGATTGGGATAAATAATACCCTGTTCGTGTTCCATAGTCTTTCATTTTGCCCTTTCAATTCAATATATTTCTGGTATATTTTTTTTTACTAATTCATTTCTGTAAGTTATGTGTGTTTGGAATGGCTATATATATTTAAAAGGTTGCTTTTGCTTGTTTATCCTATCTGAAATAATGATCGGATGCAGTATGATATGAAGGACTCTAACTCCAAAAGTGGAAGAGGCTTGTATATTTAGTAAATTATGGGGTTTTTCATCAGTTGTAGTTTAAGCAATGTTTTTGTGGATGTTGTTCGCCATTTTATTTTGCTTGTGCAAGTAATGAGATTCAGTTGAACTGCAGGATCTTTTAAAGTCGGATTGTTTGTAGTTTCTCTTATAATTTTCAGCATATATCGTCTTGGACCTATTAGTCGTTTATTCTGTATTATTGATAACTACATGTGTCAACAACCTTGTCCTGTATTGCTGCAATGATCCCTTCTGTTTCTGGGAAGAAGTCTCCAACTCTGAGACAGGAGCTCGACACTTCCTTGTCGACATCTATGTCAATAGAGCTAATTGTGGATTTCAGAAAAGGCAAGATGAGGGAACACGACACACCAGTCCTCACAGAGGGATTTGATGTGGAAAGAGTGAGCAATTCCAAATTCCTGGCTGTCAATATCTCCGAGTATCTAACCTGGACCCAATATATCGATGCAGCTGCAGAGAAGGCACAACAGTGGCAATATTTCATCAGGAGTTTTCAACATCACTTGAATATTTCTACAGGTGTAACTTGCAGAGCATTGTAACTGTCTGCATCACCGTCTGGTTCACGAGGAACGGAGTAAGGTGCACACTCAACGATTCAGGAGCAACTTCTCCTCTACCATGCAGCTTCCGAATGGACATTGAACCCATCGATACTGCCTCACTAATCTCTTTTTAAATTTCTATTTCTGCACTACTTATTTAGTTTAATATTTCATATAATCACACAGACATGCACAGCTATATATGTTCAACTTCCAGGCCCTGAAGCCACTTCGCTGCTCAGCCAGATCCACCGTCTGACAGGCCACATGCCTCGCATGGACAACTCCAGGTTACCGAAAGCAGTACACTACGGAGAACTCTCTCAGGGCAAGAGAGATCGTGGTGTCCCGCGCAGGAGGTACAAGGGCCAAATTAAGCAGAGGCTCTCTCAGGCAAATATGGAGGTCAACGAGTGGCAGCCGCTGATCCACGGAAAAGCCAAGAATTTTGAGGAACCCAGAAGAGCGAGTGCTGAAAAGAAAAGGGGATGCAAGAAGGATCCAACTACCCAAGCGCCTACATCCCAGCTGTCCCTCTGTCCCAACTGCTCCCGAGTCCACAGATTCAGAATTGGCCCCTACCGTCACCAACAATCGTGTCGTCATCCACTACCACCCCACCCCCTCACACACACACACACACACACACACACACACACACACACACACACACACACACACACACACACACACACACACACACACACACACACACACACACACACACACCTATTTGGGAAGAAAACAGGATTTAAGGTATGTTTCATGATCATTAATGCTTGGTGGAACCCCGGAATGTCCATGCCCTCAAACCCTTTTGTTCCCCGGATCTGGAGTACCTGGTGCTGTTGTGTAAACCTTTCCGGCTGCCAAGGGAGTTCCCGGCTGTTATTATCGCAGCTGTGTAATAACAACATCTCCCATTTGTGTGTTATTGTCACAGAGGGGAGATGATTTCCTTCAGGAATCGGTCAGGACTTCCCAAACCACAAAATTTGTAACAACAGTTCTGTGTGAACAGCACTTGCCATGTGACCGACTGCTTACATTGCCGGTGATCAGCAGGAGCTCAAGAAATTCAGCTCCGATCTGTGCAAAGTCATCCAGGTAGCGAAACGACAATACAGAGATCGTATTCAGGCACAGCTCTCCACCAACAACACACACAGCTTATGGCAAGCTCTGCACCCCAATGCAGACTTCAGAGCTAAGTGCAGTGGTGCTGCCAACATCGCTGCCTGTCTCCCAGAGGATCTAAGTCTCTTTACGCTCGGTTCGATATCGCCAACACTGAGACCCCGGGGAGAGCCGACAAAGCGACCTGCACATTGGTCATTTCTGAGGCTGAAGTTCGCAGGTGTTTCCAACGAGTGGACAGTCGCAAGCCTGCGGGACCGGACGGCGTCCCAGGGCGGGTACTCAGGATGCGCGCGCCACAACCGGCAGGTGTATTTACGGATATTTTTAATCTCACCCTCTCCCAGTGTAGAGTTCCCTCCTGCTTCAAATCATCCACCATTGTTCCTGTACCTAAAACGACTAAGGCAACATGTCTGAACGTCTGGCGTCCTGTCGCACTCACCTCAGTAATAAGCAAATGCTTTGAGAGACTGGTCAAGGACTGCATCTGCAGCTTGTTACCACCCACACTGGACCCCCTACAATTCACCTACCGACACAACCGATCAACAGATGACACAACAGCCACTGCTCTGCACACCTCCTTAAACATCTGGAGAAGAGGGATGCTTGTGTGAGAATGATGTTATTAGACTACAGTTCAGCATTCAATACCACCATTCCCTCCAGGCTTGACAAGAAGCTCAGAGACCTCGGCCTTCACCCTGCCTTGTGCAGCTGGGTCCTGGACTTCCTGTCAGATCACCGGCAAGTGGTAAGAGTGGGCTCCCTCACCTCTGAACCTCAACACAGGAGCCGCTCAGGGCTGTGTCCTAAGCTCCCTCCTTTACTCTCTGTATGCGCATGACTGTGTCGCTACCCACAGCTCCAAACTGCTAATTAAATTTGCTGAGGATACTATATTTATTGGCCAAATCTCAAATAATAACGAGGCAGCCTACACAGAACAATTCACCACCCCGACACAGTGTTGACAGGAAAACAACTTCTCCCTCAATGTCGCAAAAACAAAGGAGCTGGATGCAATGTCTCAAAGACAAGAGGAATGGAGACGGGCCAACCCCTATTGACATCAATGGATCTGGGGTTGAGAGAGTGAACAGCTTCAAGTTCCTCGGCGTTCACATCACTGAGGACCTCACGTGGTCTGTACACATCAACTGTGTAGTGAAAAAAGGCACAACAGCACCTCTTTCACCTCAGATAGAACCATAGAACATTACAGCACAGAAACAGGCTTTTTGGTCCTTCTTGGCTGTGCCGAACCATTTTTCTGCCTAGTCCCACTGACCTGCACCTGGACGATATCTCTCCAGACCCCTCTCATCCATATACCTGTCCAGGTTTTCCTTAAATGTCAAAGTGATCCCGTATTCACCACTCCATCTGACAGCTCATTCCACACTCCCACCACTCTCTGTGTGAAGCAGCTCCCCCCTTAATGTTCCCTTTAAATGTTTCCCCTTTCACCCTTAACCCATGACCTCTGATTTCTTTTCTCCCCTAGCCTCAGTGGAAAAAGTCAGCTTGTATTCCCTCTATCTGTACCCATCATAATTTTATACACCTCTATCAAATCACCTCCCATTCTCCTACATGCCAGGGAATAAAGTCCTAACCTATTCAAACTTTCCCTGTAACTCTGTTTCTCAAGTCCCGGCAACATCTTTGTAAACCTTCTCCGCACTCTTACAACATTATTAATATCTTTCCTGTAATTAGGTGACCAAAACTGCATACAATACTCCAAATTCGGTCTCACCAATGTCTTATACAACCTCACCATTACAGTCCAACTCTTATACTCAGTACTTTGATTTATGTTTTATGATTTATAAAGCTCTCTTTATGACCCTATCTACTTGTGACGCCACTTTTAGGGAATTATGTATCTATACTCCCAGATCCCTCTGTTCTACTGCCCTCCTCAGTGTCCTACCATTTACCTTGTATGTTCTAACTTGGTTTGAGCTTCCGAAGTGCAATACCTCACACTTGTCCGCATTAAACTCCATCTGCGGTTTTCCAGTCAATTCCTCCAACTGGTCCAAATCCCTCTGCAAGCTTTGAAAACCTTCCTCATCGTCCACTACACCTCCAATCTTTGTATCATCAGCAAATTTGCTGATCCAATTTGCCACATTCTCATCCAGATCATTGAGATAGATGACAAATAACTGGACCAAGCACTGATCCCCATGGCACATCACTAGTCTCAGGCCTCCACTCAGAGTAGCAATCCACCACTACCACTCTCTGGCTTCTTCCATTGAGCCAATGTTTAATCCAATTTACTACCTCTCCATGTATATCTAGCGACTGAATCTTCCTAACTAACCTCCCATGCGGGACCTTATCAAAGGCTTTACTGAAGTCCATGTATACAACATCCACTGCCTTCCCTTCATCCACTTTCCTGGTAACTTTCTCGAAAAACTCTAATAGATTGGTTAACCATGATCTACCACGCACAAGGCCATACTGACTTTTTCTAATAAGTCCCTGTCTATCCAAATACCTGGAGACCCTATCTCTTAGTATTCCTTCCATTAATTTACCTACTACCGATGTCAAACTTAGCAGCCTATAATTTCACGGCTTACTTTTTGAGCCTTTTTTAAACAACGGAACTACATGAGCTATCCTCCAATCCT
The DNA here is from genome assembly GCF_030144855.1 of Hypanus sabinus. Taxonomy (NCBI): domain Eukaryota; kingdom Metazoa; phylum Chordata; class Chondrichthyes; order Myliobatiformes; family Dasyatidae; genus Hypanus; species Hypanus sabinus. The sequence continues at coordinate 38,843 of NW_026779750.1, forward strand.
CTGGCACTCGATCAGTGGATATCGACATCAGGTCATGCGGATTTATCTACTCTGATTTGCCGCAAGCACCTCCTCTTATTTAATCTGTATAAGTTCCATAACCTCCCTACTTGTTTGCCTTGTTTCCATAGACTCCATTCCATTTTCCTTAGTAAATACAGATGCAAAAAACCCATTTAACATCTCTCCCATTTCTTTTGGTTCCATACATAGCCGACCACTCTGATCTTCAAGAGGATCAATTTTATGTCTTATTATCCTTTTGCTCTTAACATACCTGTAGTTCTTAAAATTATCGTTCACCCTGACTGCCAAAGAAACCTCATGTCCTCTTTTAGCCCTCCTGATTTCTTTCTTAAGTATTTTCTTACTCTTTTTATACTCCTCAAGCATCTTATTTCCTCCCTGTTGCCTATACATGTTATACATCTCTCTTCTTCTTTATCACAGTTCCAATATCCCTCGATAGCCAAGGCTCCTTATTCTTATTCATTTTGTCTTCAACCCTGACAGGAACATACAAACTCTGCACTCTCAAAATTTCTCCTTTGAAGGTCTCCCACTTACCAATCACAATCACAACCTGTCCCAATCTACGATTTTTAGATCCCTTCTCATTTCTTCAAATTTGGCCCTTTTCAGGTTTAGAACGTCAAGCCGAGGACCAGATCTATCTTTATCCATGATCAAGTTGAAACTAATGACGTTATGATCACTGGAACGAATGTGCTCCCCTGCACACACTTCTGTCACCTGCCCTAACTCATTTCCTAATAGGAGATCTAATATTGCATCTTCCCTCGTTGGTACATCTATATATTGTTTTAGAAAACGTTCCTGAACACATTTTACAAACTCTAACCCATCTGGACGTTTAACAGTATGGGAGTCCCAATACTTGTGTGGAAAATTAAAATTTCTGTCTCCTGCAGTTGTCTGTTATCTGTTTGCAGATTTGCTCCTCCAATTCTCGCTGACTATTGGGTAGTCCATAATACAACTCTATTAATGTGGTCATACCTGCCTGTTTCTCAACTCCACCCATATGGCCTCAGTAGACAAGCCATCTAATCTGTCCTGCTGAATCACTGCTGTAATATTTTCCCATCACCCACCCTTCATCCCTCTGTCTCTATCACGTCTGAAACATCGGAACCCTGGAACACTGAGCTGCCAGTCCTGCCCCTCCTGTAGCCAAGTTTCAGTAATGGCTATGATGTCATAACTCCATGTGTCAATCCAGGCCCTCAGCTCGTCTGCCTTTCCCACAATACTCCACGCTTTGAAATATACACACCTCAGAAGATTATTACCAACTCACACAACCTTGCTATTTGTGACTTTGCATGAACTACCAACATCATTTATTTTTACCCCCGTTCCACTATCGACTCTGGCACTCTAGTTCCCATCTAGTTTAAACCCTCCCCAATAAAACTAGCAAACCTCCCTGCAAGTATATTGGTGTCCTTGTAGTTCAGGTGTAACCCGTCTCTCTTGTACACGTCCCACCTGTCCCTGAAGAAGTCCCGATGATCTAGAAATCTGAAACCCTGCCCCCTACACCAGTTTCTCAGCCACGTGTTCATCTGCCAGAGCATCGCACTCTTACCCTCACTGGCACGTGGCACAGGCAGCAATCCGAAGATTACTACCCTCTATCTCCTGTTTTTCAATTTCCTACCAAGCTCTCTGTCCTCACTCTTCAGGACATCCTGACTCTTTCTACCTATGTCATTGGTACCGATGTGTACCACGACATCTGGCTGATCACCCTCCCACCTCAGAATGCTATGCACGCGATCAGAGATATCCCTGACCATGGCACCCGGGAGGCAACAAACCATCCGGGAGTCTCTGTCACAACCACAGTATCTCCTGTCTGTACCCCTGACTATGGAGAACCCTATCACTACCGCTCTCCTCTTCCTCCTCCCTCCGTTCTGCACTGCAGAACCAGACTCAGTGCCAGAGATCCGGCTGCCGCAGCTTGTCCCAGGTAAGCCGCCCCCCAACAGTATCCAAATTGGTATACCTATTTTGGAGTGGAATGGCCACAAAAGAACCCTGCATTAACTGCCCTTCCCCCTTCACTCAACTGACGGTAACACAATTACCTGTGCCCTGTTCCTTAGGTGTAACTACCTCCTGGAAGCTACTATTTATAAACTACTCAGTCTTTCGAATGATCCGGAGGTCATCCAGCTCCTGCTCCAGTTCCCTAAAGCGCTATGTTAGGAGCTGCAGCTGGATGCACTTCTTGCAGGGATCATTGTCAGGAACACTGGAGGTCTCCCTGACTTCCCACATCCTGCAAGAGGAGCATTCCGACATCCTGCCTGGCATATTCTCTTGTCTGAACAAAAAAAAACAGAAAAACAGTTCGGTGAGATGGTTGAGGACGTTGGGATGGGCCCCTAAATGCAAACGATTTTCTATAGGGGCACCATTTTGTGTATCCTGACTGGCTGCATCACTGCCTGATATGGGAACTGTACTTCTCTCAATTGCAGTACTCTGCAGAGAGTGGTGCGGACAGCCCAGTGCATCTGTAGATGTGAACTCCTACTACTAAGGTCATTTCGGACGGGGTAAAAAGGGCCCGAAGGATCATTCTGGACCCAAGTCTCACCAGGCACAAACTGTTCCAGCTGCTACCATTCGGGAAATGGTACCACAGCTGAATAGCCAGGACCAACAGGCTCCGGGACAGCTTCTTCCAGAAGAGCATCAGACTGATTAATTCACGCTGATACAATTCTATTTCCACAATTGTATACATAAATACAGACTCACTGCACACACTTTACTGTAATCGTGCTGATGGCGCAGAAAAACAACTTTCACGACATGTGTCCATGTTATTAACCCTGATCCTGAAAATTTTTATCTGGCTGCTGTCTCATTTTTTTAGATCTGTTATTCATCATCCTCATACTGTCCTCGTTGATATCAATCCAAGTGCGCTCCAGTGCACATGGTGTTTTCCAGAAATTGCTATTTAAGTTATTACTTTTTTGTATATTTTCCAGATCTGTTTCAGAGCAGGATAATTTACCAAAATTACACATCAAAATGGGCACAGTGAGTGTTTACTACCTTCGTTATATTTTTACTGTTCACCTCTGTTTGGCAGATTTTCTTGATCCTTGATGTAAATTCAAAGTTTGTTCAGCCAAGCAGTAAATTCAGATTTTCTTCAGCCTTGAAGTAAATTTTGTTAGAAGGTTTTCCTTTATCACACGATGATCTATTTTCTTTGCTTATTGATATCCTAAATATCCGTTTCATATTCTGTTGCATTGCATCCTGATGCTCTGTTTGATATTCTACCGGCTCTATTGCACCTTTCTTTATGTTTAATAATGTTCTGTACTTTCCTAGTCTGAAGTTCATGCTTATATATTTGGAAATTAGTTCCAGTATTTGAAATGTTTGTTTCAGCTTTACTGATGCAAGAGCAAATAATTTCAAATCCTCAATGTATAGCTGTGTCAAGGTAAAATTTGTATTTTTTTCTGATTAGATACCTGATTTTTGTCTGTTTCAGTAAATTATGAGTGGGCTTAAAACCAGACAAAACCACAGTGGGCTTAGTGAGTCGCTCTGGAAAACCCCTCCATTTATTTTGTTAGTTGTCGTTGTTCCTCTGTGGTTGTTAATAGGACGATTATTTTACGCGAATGCTTCATCAGTTCTAGAAATTTCACAAGCATTGTATGAATTTTATATATATTTGGAACTTCTCTTAAACACACGAGGAACAGAATCAGATGTGTTTTTTTTATTGACAATATAACACTGTAAGTTTTCTGCTTTCCACAGTGTTTGAAATAGAATTACATAATCTGTTATCTGTTGTTCAAACCCAAACGGTATTCTGTCTGCTCTCCTGTGAGTATATTGTGATTATCGAAGTTGTTATCTGAGTTGTTATTAGTTATGAGATGTACGATGCTATCATTTTAGATATAAAATTGTCTTATTGTTGAGAGCCAATAATAACATAGTAGGTGACCATTTAGCAGTCTTATAAATGCAGAAAAAAGCTGTCTTTGAGGCTGGTGGTATATACCTTCAGCCTTTTATATGTTCTCCCCCATGGGAGTATGACAGAGAGGATGTATGAGGTGGTTTGGGGTTCAGCAGCAAGGCTTTGGTTCGGGTTTGTGTCTTGCCAGCTTGATTGAGTTCCTCCAGGAGGTGACAAAGGTGATGGATGCAGTTACACATAGATTTTGTCTACTTGTATATTGGTAGAGTGTTTGACAAAGTTCCACATGGGAGGCTCATACAGAATATTAACATGCTTGAGAACTGTGGGGAATTGTCCTGGCTGCCGGGGACACAAACTGGGAGAAATTTCTTGGCAGCCGGGTGGTGAATCTGTGAAGTTATTGTCATAGACGGCTGAGTGAGACACTTGATTGAATATATTTAACATGCAGCTCGATATGTTCCTGATTATGAAGAATGTCAACGTTTACTGGGAAAATGGGGTAGAGAGGAATTGAAGAGTAAATTCACTGAGCCGAATGGCTTAGTTCTGCTACTAGGTCTTATGGTTTTAGTGAACATCTGGAGACTTGTGTTCACTTCTGATTGTCCAGCTCTTGGAAGGATTGGAGAGGGTGAAGAACAGGTTCATCAGGATCTTGCCTGGAGTCGGTGACATGTGCTACAAGAAGAAGTTCGATAAACTTGGTTTGTTTATTCTGGAGTTAAAATAGAGATCTGACAGAGGTGTACAAGTTTGAGAGATGAGAGTTTGGTCGACAGCCTATATTTTGTTGTTTTATTTTTACATATGACTGGTGTCTGGTACCAGAGGGCATTTGGTTAAGGTGAGATGGGGTAAATTTACAGCAATTGTGGGTAGTTTTTTAACATAGTTGTGGGTGCCTGGAATTTACTGTCTGAGTCAACATGGCTTTGTGAAGGGAAGGTCGTGCCTCACGAGGCTAATTGAGTTTTTTGAAGAGGTAACAAAAAGCAATTGATGAAGGTACGGTAGTAAATGTGGTCGACATGGAGACACTCACGAGAGACTCATCCAGAAAGTCATGAGGCACGGGATAGGTGGAACCTTGGCTGTTTGGATAAATAATTGGCTTACAGGAAAAAAGCAGAGGGTAGTAGTGGAAGGAAAGTATTCTGCCTGGAGGTCTGTGACTAGTGGAGTGCCGCAGGGATCTGTCCTGGAGCCCCTGCTATTTGTGATTTTTATAAATGACCTGGATGTAGAGGAGGAAGAATGGGTGAGTAAATTTGTGGATGACATGAAGATTGGAGGAGTTGTGGATGGAGCTATAGGTTGTCGAAGGTTACAAGAGGATACAGACAGTGCAGATTTGGGCAGAAAAGTGGCAGATGGGGTTCAATCCGGATAAGTGTGAGGTGATGCATTTTGGAAGGACAAACCAGAATGCTGAGTACAACTTTAATCGTTGGTTACTTAAGAGTGTGGATGAACAGAGGGAGCTTGGTGTTCAAATCCATACATCCCTTAAGGTCGCTGCACGGATTGATAGGATAGTTAAGAAGGGCGATGGGATGCTAAGCTTCATTAATAGGCAGATTGAGTTCAAGTGTGGAGAGGCAAAGTTGCAGATCTACAACTCTCTGGTGAGACCGCACTTAGAGTATTGTGTTCAATTCCAGTCACCTCATTATAGGAAGGATGTGGAAGTCATGCCGAGGGTGCAGAGGAGATTTACCAGGATGTTGCCTGGTTTGGAGAACAAGTCATGTGAAGCAAGGTTAGCAGAGCTGGGACTTTTCTCTTTGGAGCGCAGAAGGATGAGAGAGCACTTGATAGAGGTCTAAAAAACTAATAAGAGGCATAGATAGGGTGGATTGCTAGTACCTGTTTCCCAGGTCACCAACAGCAAACACTAGAGGGCGTATGTACAAAGTTAATGGAGGGAAGTTTAGGGGAGACATCAGGGGTACGTTTTTTACAAAGGTTTGTGGGTGCCTGGAACAACTTGCCAGGGATGGTGGTGGAAGCTAAAACATTAAGGGTATTTAAGAACCTCTTGGACAGGCACATGAATGAAAGAAAAATAGAGGGTCACGGGGTAGTGTGGGTTTAGTACTCTTTTTAAAGGAATACTTGGGTCGGCACAACATCCAGGGCGGAAGAGCCTGTACCGTGCTGTAGTATTCTAGTGTCTAGAGTGTAGTGACTAGGGTCATGTCGGAGGTAACTGTGTGATAGATGCTCCTAGTTATACATGAATGTGCAGGAAATGCAAGGAAATGGTCAATAATATAAGAAAGGATACCAATGTATATACTTTTTTCTTTCCCAGATATATAAATAGTGAAAAAAGGGAGAGGGTCGATATCGGACCACTAGAAACTGCTGTTGTAGTTGCAGTAACGGGTGAAAAGGAAATGCCAGACAAACTCTGTGCAAGTCACTGGCAGAATTCCAAAAGGTAAAGAACATCAGCGAACAGAATTGCATGTAGTGCTATTACAGAGGAAAAGGGGCTTGGAAGATGAAAGGTCTGAAGATAGAAAAGTCACCTTGACTGGGTCAAGGAGTCTCCCAAGGGTGTGCGGGGATTCCCAGAGCGTTAGGACTTGGAGTGAAGGCTTCATCAGAACCAACAGCTGGATTAATAGAAAAATACAATGTAGAATATTCAAGTTGCAAGAGAGATTCTTTGAATTGTTACTTGAATCCAGATAGCGCAGAATGATTAATGGCGAATTTTGATTCCCAGGTTTTACCAAGTCACAGACTAACACTTGAGATGTGGTTTAAACTGTGCATTTGATCACTCACCTATCAGCTGAGTGGGTAATTCAGATAAACCTTGGGCGATGTTCATGTATTCCTGTGGATCAGGACCTGTTTAAATATAAAAATGAATCCATTGAAACAGAGCTGAAATAATTAAAATAACTAAATTGTTTATCTCATTGTGCCTTTGTGTTCAGTGCGTGGTTTTAACATACCGAGTTCCTGTATTTCCCTCAGTATTCTGTCCAACTTCGGTAACTCAGTCCTCCACATCAGAAAGGATTCCCACATCGCCCTCCGGGCCCGGGAGCCTTTGCCATTCACCAGACTGAGGAAGAGTCTGGAACTCTCTGCCCGGTTTCCCTTCTCTATCAGCTCAGTGACTTTCTACAAAAGGAAACAATGGACTTATTGTGGAGCAGACAGACAGACATGGAGAATGTGCAGGAATGTATCTGTTCATTGCACCAGCAGCTTCAGAACAGATGCAGTCACTGGGCTGCTGCCTCATCCTCTCTGGGTTCAGTCATTAACAGAGAAACAGTAACTGAAGGAAATTCTAAATCAATAGTGTGTAAGAATAAGGATTTACTGACACTCTGCAGTAGATGCGATGTGATTAATTTCCTTGATCTGTCAATGTGCAGCATTACATCAACAAGATGTGACAACAAGAACGGAAGAGAGGGGAGAGAGAGAGAGCAAAATCAAATGGATGGCGGGCATCACTGAATCATGGCTGACAAAAGTTTATAGTTGGATGGTTAAATCCAAGGATAAATATTGAATCGAAAGGATATGCAGGTAGGTGAAAGTGTTGGGTCGAAACTGCTGTCATTAAAAATGAGAAGTCCTGAGAAAGAGGTGAGGTCGGATTAGATGATTTGGATGTTAAGAAACTGCGTGGGTAAAGTGACCCTGAAGGAAATTATATACAGGCATGTTAACAGTAGCCAGGATGTGGGCTACAAATTACAATGGGGGAGAGGAGTGGCATGGAAAAAGGTCAATGCTAAAATTGTCACGGGGAGTTTCAATATCCAGGTAGCTTTGGAAAATCAGGTCGGTACTGAATCCCAAGTGAAGGAATGTATAGAATGCCTATGAGATGGCTTCTGAGAGAAGCTTATGGTTGAGCCCACTACAGGAAAGGCAGATCTGGATTCTGTGTTGTGTATTGAACCAGATTTGATTAGGAAGCTTCAACTGAATAAACCCTTAAGAGGCAGTGATCATAAAATAGAAAAACTCAGCCAGCAGGTTGAAAGGGAGAAGGTAAAGTTAGAGGTATCAGTGCTACAGTAGAATAAATGAATTATCTAGGCATGAGAGCGGAGCTGGGCATTAATAAATTCGAAAATGACACTAACAGGGACAATGGCAGAGCAGGAATGGCTGAAGTTTCTCGGAGGACAAACAATCACAATGATGAAGAATTATTCTAAAGGGAGGATGATCAACCGTGGCTGACGAGGTAGTCAAAGCAGCACAAAAGCAAAGGTGAGGGCACAGAGTATTACAAAATATAGCAGAAAGCTGGAGGACTGGGATGTTTTTACAAATCAACAGAAGGTAATTCAAAAACCGTAAATAGAGAAAATATGAAATAGGAAGGCAGGCGAGAGAATAATGTAAGATAGCTTACCAAAATGTACGTCTGATATATGAAGATTGAAAGAGAGGAGAGTGGATATTGGACCACAGAAAATGACAGTGGAGAGGTACTGTCAGGGGACAAGGAAATGCCGGAAGATATTGGTCAGCATTTTGCGTCAGTCCTCATTGTAAAAACACTAGAACGTGCCAGATATTTGAGAATGTCCGGTGGCAGAAGTGAGTGTATTTGCAATTATTGCGGAGAAGTCGATCGGAAAGCTGAAAGTTCTGAAGATAGATGAGTCCAGATGAACTCACCTGATTGCTTCTGAAAGAGGAGGCTGAAGAGATTGTGGAGACATTAGTAATGATCGCTCAAGAATCACTAGATTTTGGAATGGTTCCGGAGGACAGATCATTTTTAAACTATAGGCCAGTTAGTCTGATCCGCGTTTGTGAAGAAGTCAGCAGCTGATAATTGAGGATAAGGTTTTGGGGTATTCGGACGCACATGATAAGAAAAAGGCCAACATCCATGGAAGGGAATCATGCCTGACAGAACTGTTGGAATTTTTTCAGAGAACAGCATGCTGGGTCGACAACAGAGAGTCAGTGCAAGTTGTTTACTTGGACTTCCCGAGGACCTTTGACCAGGTGTCCCACATAGACCGATGAAAAAATGGACATATCAGTGGCAATTGGAATGTGGTATTGTGAGGTACGTGGCCATATACTTTAGCAGAAATAATGAAGAAGTAGACTATTTTTGAATCTGGGAGAAAATTCAGAAATCGGAGTTGTAAAGTGTCTCTGGAGACCTGGTGCAGGATTCCGTGCAGGTTGAGTCTGTGTTAGGAAAGACAAATACAATGCCAGTATTCATTTCGAGAGGATCAGAATATAAGCACAAGCACTGGCCAGACCGCACCTGCATATTTTGATCCCCTGATCAGAGAAAATATGTGATGGCGTTGTGAAAAATCCAGAGAGGAATCTAACCGAACAGAACCTGTGATATTAAACTAGATTTTGATGGGAATGGATCCTGGATGCACCTGTAGTGGCTGGAGTGTGGGAGTATGAGGGGGAATCTAGTTGCAACCTGTGGAATATCAAAAGGCATTGAGAGGACGTGGAGATGATGCTTCTAAGTGGGGGAGTCTAGAACCGGACGGAACAGCCTCAGATTAGAGGGACGTCCATTTAGAGCAGAGATGAGGAGATTATTTAGCTGAGGAGTAGTGAATCTGTAGAATTCATTGGCAGTGACAGCTGCGGAGAATAGGTCATTGAGTATATTTAAAACAGAGGTTGATATCTTCTTGACTAGTGATCAGAAAAGTTCACTGGGCGAAGGCAGGAGAATGGGGTTGAGGGGGATAGTAAATCCCCATGATGTAATGGCGGAGCAGAATCGATGGGCCTAATGGACAATTGTGCTCTTATGGTCTCATGATGTGTAAAGACAAAATAAGATTAAGAAATGTCAGTGCGGCTATCTTATAATGGAGATGGTTACTGCCTGGCACTCATACTGTAAAATGGTAATGACTTCCTGAACGCAGGCATGGGCTTCCTGATTAACTGAAAAATTATGAATTAAACTTTGAATAGTCTTCAAGCAACATACACCTATGCTGGAATTAAGGTAACTGAATATGGATGGGCTTAGGACATTGCTCTGAGAAATAAGAGAGGCAGCGTTTAAGGGTAAGCACAACGTTGTGGGCCGAAGGGCCTGTACCGTGCTGTACTGTTCTATGTTCTATGTTCTCTGTCCCAGATTTGAATGGATGATCTCCTAGAACAGTTACCAGTAGGGAATTGGAAAGGTTTTCCATAACACGATGAATGGACAACAATTATGTAACAAATCTGCATAATTCCCTGATGGTCCACTGCACTGTAAAATAATCCCTCAGTTTCACTACTACCAGGTCTGAGGAGTTACCGTTGTGAAAGAAATTTAACCAGTAAAGCAGACGTCTCCAGATGACGAATTTATAGATCGGCATCATATTTACAGATTACCCATCTTGCCTTTGGATAATACCTGTGTGATTCATTACAAACAGCGCCAATGAATCCCAACGGGAACAGAGTTCCTCACGGGTGCAACACACTTGATTTTCTAATACCACTCATGGCTGAATAGGTCAGATCTAGGACAAGACAATCACTGTTTGTGAGCTCCAAGGAGCTGAAATGGTGTGTCCCTGTCTCTCATTAGTCAGATATTCAGCAAGTTAGCAGATTTATTTTTTGTTTGCCCCTTCCCTTTCAGGACAACCTGTTGATTTTTTGGGATCATGAGATATCAGCCAGTCAGCAGATTTATGTTTTGTGCTTTCTTCTGCACTTTTAGATCAAACTGTTGATGTTTGTGGTCGTACGATATCAGCTTTGTGCGTGATCTTTCACATCCAATCAATCTCAGAGTTTTTCGTGGAAGTTAACAAGAAAGTTGATGCAGGCAAGCTTGTGGATATTGTCTACATGGACGTCAGCACGGTATTTGTCAAGGTCCCGTATAGGAGGTCGGTCTAGAAGATTCAGTTGCTTAGCATTCAAGATAAAGTAGTAAACTGGATTAGACACTATAGATTGTTGCATTTCTGATTGGTGCCTGTATCTCGTGCAGTGACACGGGGATCGGTGCTGTGCCTGTTGTTGTTTGTCATCTATATCAATGATCTGGTTGAAATTACGGTTAACAGCATCAGCAAATTTGCTGTTGACTCCAACATTTGGAAGGTGCAGTGGACAAAGAGGAAGACTACACGACCTTGCAGTGAGGTCTGGACCAACTGAAGAATGCGCTTAAAAGGGGAAGATGCAACTTAATGCAGGCTGATGGACCAATCAGGGTAGATCTTACTGAGAGACCGGTAGAACAAAGTGATCTGGGAATACAGGAACATAAGTCATTAAAAGTGGCAGCAAATGTTGCTAGGCTCTGAAAGAAAGTTTCTTAGCGCATTAACCTTGGTAAATGAAAATATCGTGTACGATATGATGTTGTATAAGACGTTGGAGAGGCCTATGGAGAGACAGATGGAAATAAGTTTGAAAGAGTACAGAAAAAAACATTACAAGGATGTTACCTGGACTGGAAAACCTAAGTTATAAGAAAAGAGTGAACTGATTAGGACTTTATTCGTTGGAACATGCAAGATTGAGCGGAGATTTGATAGAAGTGTACACAATTACATTGGGATATAGATCGGATAAATGCAAGCAGGCATTTTGTACTGAGGTAAAGAGGTACTACAACAAGAGGTGATCACTAAAGGGTGAAGGGTGAAAAGTTCAAAGGGTACAAAGGTGAAACCGGTTTACTCAGAGGGTGGTGAGAGTGCAAAACTAGCTAGCAGGGCAAGTAGTGCAAGTGCTGAAGAGAATTCTGAATAGATGCTTGCGTAATGAGTGTATCGAGCGCCATGGCCAGGTTCAGGTCAATGGGAATAAGTAGATTCTGTAGTCTGCCATGCAATAGATGGGCCAAAGGCCTGTTTCTGCACTGTAATTTGCTGTGACTATGACAAGTCAGCCACACATTGTTTGGGATCTCACGGAGCCAAGACAAGCTGTGGTTAGCTGGTTTCCCTCCCTCAGGTACCGCAGTGAAGCCGGTTGACCCAATTGACAGTTTAATACTCATCCTGGATTAATGAGATGAGGTGAAGCTACCCGACAGTTCAGCCAAGTTTTGAAATTAGTTTCAGACTGAATGACTTTTGGAAGTCCAGATATGCAGCCACTGCTCTTACTTCACACTGATAAATACAACAGGTGACACAGGAAAAGGTGATGCTAAACCTGCAGTTCCCAGTGCTCCCCACCTTAAAAACTGAAACCAGATCTGCGAGAGACAAGTCAGAGCTCAATGTCTCCATTCCCAGGTCGATCTCCTAAAACGTGCAGGAGATTAATGTTGATCACAATTCCCCCTGATACCAGCAGATCAGTGACAATACACGAACTGCACTCACCTCATTTTCTTCTCTACTGAAATGTCCCTCCTTTGTCAACATCAAACCGAGTCTCTCAACCTTTTCTTCAATTGCTTGTTTGAGTCTGTCCCTGTAGAACTTTGTCAGCTGGTACAGTCGATATTCCTCCCCCTGTGCCAGGAGGTCGGAGATTGTAAACCCTGGCTCTGTGAATATAAAAAGGAAAATGTAGGCTTGAACTCAGATATCCCTCGTCTCCACCGTTCTCACCCAACTCAACAAAAAACCACGTCTTGAACCTGCCTACAGATACAAAATTGGATTAATTCTCCATCTCCAACACCATCACACTGAGCACGGAGTCTCCCTATGGCTGTGTGCACAGACCACTGCTGTTCACTCTGCTGACCCACGACTGTGCTGCAACACACAGCAAGAACGACAAGTCAGCTTACAGAGAGGAGGTGCAGCAGCTAACGGACTGGTGCAGAGCCAGCAGCCTGTCTCTGTGAACAAAACTAATTTCTTGGTGTACATCTAGCTGAGAATCTCAACTGGTCCCACAACACCAGCTCCACAGAAAGGAAAGCCCAGCAGCGTCTCCACTTTCTGCGAATGCTGAGGAAAGTCCATCTCCCACCCCCCATCCTCATCACATTCTACAGGGGTTGTATTGAGAGCATCCTGAGCAGCTGCACCACTGCCTGGTTCGGAAATTGCACCATCTCAGACCGCAAGACCCTGTAGCATATCGTGAAGCCAGCTGAGAAGACCATCGAGGTCTCTCTTCCCGCCATCACGGACACTTACGCCACACGCTGCATCCGTAAAGCCATCAGCATTATAAAGGATCCATGCACCCCTCATACAATCTCTTCTCCCTCCTGCCAGCTGGGAACATGCACCGAAGCATTCGGGCTCTCCCGGCCAGACTACGTAACAGTTTCTTCCCCCAAGCTATCAGAATCCACAATACCCAGCGCCTGGACTGACACCTTATTGCCCTATTGTCACGTATATAGTGTCTGCACTGTTTTGTGCACTTTATGCAGTCCTAGATTGGTGTGTAGTTTAGTGTAGATGTTGTGTGTGTGTTTCTTTTCCTCTGTGTTGTTTTTTATGTAGTTCAGTCTAATTTGTGTAATGTGTCATGTAACACCATGGTCCTGAAAAATGACTCATTTTTACTATGTACTGTATCAGCAGTAATGGTCGAAATGGCAATAAAAAAGTGACTTGACTTGACTTGACTTGAATCTAACACTTGCCTTAAAGCCTAACCAACAATGTTCTAGGCATTACGTAATAGAAGAACCACATTTAATATAAACCAGTCCATCCCCCATCCGACCCATTCACCTATTTAAATTTGGATGGGCATAAATGTTGGCACTGTTGGTAATATTCGCTTCCCAGAGATACTCTCTCCATCCTGGCGAATACATTTCCCCTGATACACATCCCGGAAACACTCTCCTCATCTGGACAGCTGCATTTCCTCCAATTCACATCCTGGAAATCCTCAGAGCAGGTAGTACATTTCCTGTAGTGGGGTAATGGCTGCCCAGTGCACCACATGTACCACACCCACACATTTTCCCTCTCCTCCGACCAACCCTCCAACAAGACCTCACCTTTGCCCTCCACCCTGCCGCATTCTGTGAGCACATCACCCTCATATTTCACTCACCCGCTCCTTCTTTGGGACTTGACAGTCCTGTGTTCAATGAGCTTCCGAGCTGACAGGCAGTCGCCTCACTTGTGCCGGTTCCAGGGTCTGGATCAGTGTCCCTGACGTCACTGTCTCTGGGCTGACAGATAGTCGCCTCACTTGTGCCGGTTCCAGGGTCCGGATCAGTGTCTCTGACGTCACTCTCTCTGGGCTGAATTTGCTCCTCCTCCTCTGCGGCCGGATCGCATTCCATTGGGACACCGCTCTCAATCTGACCCTGCTTTGGTACCTTGCTTCCCGTGTCCAGATCATCTTCCCTCGATGATCTGCCTGTTAAAATCCTCTTCAGTCTTTTCCCTGCTCGTTTCCATTTCGCACCTGAAATAAGTGATGAATTGCAGGTTATACAAGTATGATTTAGATCTGAGCAAAACGGATTCAGTTTGCAATGGAGCCGAGACTCTGGCTGACCAGATTTGGAGTGGAAATCTGCTGGTTAATGTGACCCGTTCATCCTGTCAGGTGACCATCACGATAAGCTGGTGACTGGACACATTTACTCCCAGTAAAATAGCACGGCAAGCACAGTAATACTAATCACAGCAGTTGAACACACGGGTGACCACGGGATCATAATGCACCGGTGTCCGGTGATACTGGGAAATATCACTGTGATTATCTTCCACAAGCTAAAATCTCCCTCGGTCACTAACTGTCCAGTAGTCTGTGTCACACAAAGACCAGCAACGGGATTACACATGGTCCAGTCTGCTGGATCACACATTCTCCACTTGCTTTGTCACACGACGGGCTGGAGACTGGACAAGGGAACTGGAGTCCCCTTGGTCACCGACTGACCATTCCCTTGAGACACACGTCCTCTGGTCCCCTGGGTCGCAGGCTGACCATTCCCTTGCGATCTATGCTGTCCTCTCCCCTGTTTGCCATCTTCTCCCCCACCTGCTGATCATCATGTAACAACTATGCATGTCATTGGCAAAGTCTTGGTTATAGAGCTTTGTGTGTAGTTACAGTTGCTAATCTATAGGATGGAGGTGATGAAGCTGGAAAGTGTGACGTGAAGAATGAACACTACGGTACTGGGCTAGGGTGTTGTTTTTTGTGTTATATGGTTGGGCTGGGACAGCTTGCCCTGGAGCTCAGGAGCTTGAAGGGTGATCACACACACGCGCACACACACACACACACACACACACACACACACACACACACACACACACACACACACACACAGACACACAGACACACACACACACACACACACACACACACACACACACACACACACACACACACACACCACACACACACACACACACACACACACACACACACACACACACACACAAATCAGGTGTGCAGATAGGGTAGATGGTCACAGTCTTTTTGCCCGGGTAAGGAAGTCTGAGGCTCGAGGGCAGAGATTTAAAAGGGACCAAAGGGGCATTTTTTCACGTGGTAGCTGATGGGTATAAATTACATGCATCCGGAAGAGGCCGCAAACACAAATAAAATTACAAAATTGAGAGAATGTGGGCAGGAAAAAGGGGAGAAGAAGTTTACGAGGGAAGTTTGGGAAAACTGCAGGAAAATGGGACATTTAGATCAGCATGAATTATATGGGCCGAAGGACCCGTTTCCAGGCTGCAGCATCGTTTTTATTCCAGCTGGAATCTCAGATTTGAGCACAATCACAATGTCTACAGGTGACACAGACATTTGGTCATTGGGTATGCCGGGTTTCTCAGCCAAGATCCTGGGAATTTAAATTCAGGTAGAAGATCATATCAAGAAGGAAATATTTAGAAACTCAGGTTCACCATTTCTCCACAGCCCAGACATTCACTGGGGTGTTAAAACTCCGAAGCAGATCACAAATGTATCTACAATTAGCTGCCTCCTGATCCTCAGCCATTCCCAGCACCGGCAGTGATCTCCGCTCCGCTACAGAAAACAGATTTCGGTGACACCCCTCCTCCTTTGCGTAGCAGGCAAGAAAAACCAAGGGGGAGTTGGCAGCTTTCCCTCCAAAACCTGAAATGCTGTGTTATCATAGAATCTCTGAAATCCCGGAAATGCTCCTATCATCTGCTTCTGAATTTTATGTGAAAGTTGAGGATGTCTTACATATCAGGGCCTGTCTGAAATGGACCCTGACCCTGAACATGAACATAAACCACAAGATCGCTGTCACATTCCTGTCTCTGTTTCACTCACGACCACCTGATTCAGGAGTCCCTGCTCCTTTCACTCAGCTGAAGGTTTGTATGATGAGCGGAGTGATTCGACCATTACTGGTGTCAGGTCCCTGCGCTGGAACTGTTGGGTTGATCAATTACTCAAGGCCGCTTTACCAGTGGGATAAATGACACTGCTGGATGAAACTCTTCTATGCACTGTTAACACCTCTGTCAGTTCTTTCATCTGAACTATTGTATACAAACGCAATAAAAGTTTAATTCAAAGATCCCTGTGATCATACCTTTGTCCATTCTGATTCTGACTGACGATTGTTGATTGTCGTCGTCTTGTTCACACTTTGGTCGCTCTGCAGGACAGCTCCACCTGCTGGTGAGGCTCTAAATTTCACAACAAGCAGACAGTGAGTCAGAGAGTACGACTACTTTGCAAATATGACAGTATTTCCATCCCCTGTAGCATTTGGCATGGGGACCAAACATTCCCTGTTAGTAACCACTTCCACACCATACCTGTTCACTGATACCTGGCGCATCTACTGACAGAGTCACAGAGCAATAAAATGCAAATTCAGAGTGTTCAGCCCACTCTGGGAGGAAATTGTCAACGCATTTTAAGATGATTATAACGTAACAAGGAAACATCAGAACTAACCAAAAGCTTCTTCAGATGATGCAGCACCTTCAAATGAGCAAACACTCAGAGAATGTGAGTGACTTTAAAGAGCTGGGCTTCTGAAAGCACATTACCAGACCTGGAGTGATTGCAAATTGGTCTGACCGAGGCATTCCACCTATTTCATTCCTTCCTTTGTAAAGATATGTAATGTTTGCAGGACCAGTGTTCGAGTGAATGAGACTCACCAAACTTTCTCCTGACTGAATCAATGAAAACTCTGAGTCAGAGGTTTCTCTTCAGTTGGTACTCTCAGTCCTCGGGCTGGTTCACTTGTCGCTGTTCCCTCGTTCTCAGTCGTGGCTTCTTTCCAGCTGTGGGCTTTTCTTCCAATAAATCTCTCACCGCAGGTCTAACTTTAACCAGAGAGATAATGAAGCACATTAACAATACAAAGGAGAAAAAAGTATTTCTGCTCATTTTTTTCAAAAGCGAATCTCACTGAAATTTAAACGCTGAAGACAAATAAAAGGATCTCATGGAACAAATCATTAACTGTCCCTCACACGTCACAAATCCTGATACGGGATACGAAGGACTCATCATTCAGTCATGATAAGATATCAGAGCAGAATGAAGTGATTCAGTCCATCGAGTCTCCTCCATCATTCAATCATGGTTGATTTTTTTTTCGCACCAATGCCATATTCCTGCGTCATCTTATAAAGTGCTGGAAACTCGGTACAGCAGATTGCATCTGTGGAAGACCCAGTATCAGAACTGGGATTATCCAAGATGATGCGTGATATGTTGAAAGCTTAATTGCGCAATTTGGCCCAGATCTCATCCTTGCTCATACCTATAATGGGGGTTGTACTACACACAGTGTTCTGAAAATGTAGTAAAAGTGATTATCGGGGCATTAATAGTGATCTTTCGAGAGACGAAAACGAAAAGCTCTTGAATTTATAGTAAATGGACCGTCTAGTTATTCTCTGCTCCGAATTAGTTCTATATTGTTAAGCACCTGAGCATCATTGCCTTAAAGTAGGCTCCTACGGACAAGGCGAAATTATGAATAATTTTTCTTGCGTTATTCATTATTATTTCCTGGATACCAGAGAGGTTCCCGGTGAAACCGTTTTGTCCACTCTATTGACTTTTAACATCTCCTCTATAACAGGAAGCACGGTAATGTACCATATTCAATCGTGATTAATATGCATAGAATGCAACGTGCTTCGTCCCCAATGTTCCCTCTAATTACTATTTTTGCCGCTGCGTGGATCAACCATTGCTCTGAGCCGGGAATTTTCACACAGCCTGAAAAAAGCACAACATCGTTGATGTGTCCTCTTCTGTAAAATTCATCTATGAAAATTTTAGGATGAAGACAGACGAGAAAAAAACAAACATTCTTTTGATTTTAATTACTAAATAAAGTATAGGATAAAATTGCAGTACAAAAAGAAAAAAAAATCAGGTTTCATAAACGTTTATCCGACAGTGTTTAATTCCATCTGCGCTACAACAAAGGCTCCGTTCGCGGGAGCATTTTGGTTATGCAGACGCGCAGTTTAGAGGGAACAGTGACGGGTCTCTCTCTCTCCAGATTATCCCCACCTTATAATTGTGTTTTGTCCACTGCCTTGCCTGAGACAGCCTGTTGTTAGAAACATGCAAATCGTCAACAATCAGGCCCTGATCTCATCCGTGTTCATATTCAAGATGGGTGAGGGTTTGCCTAAATGGGAAATGCACTAAATGGCCTCTTCGGTAGGTACAAGAGTATACCAGCTCATTAATGCGAATCTCTTAATCATCTGCTTGCAACTCAAAGCACAAACACATGCAGATACGGTCAACAGGTTCAGTTGTTATTCAGCCCAAACATCTGAATAGGACATAAATGTGATATAAGTGACGTTATCAGTGGAATGATCGCTGGTGCCAGACCGGGTGGTCTGAGTGTTACGGAAACTGATCAGCAGCTTAGATTCTCAAGTATAAATCTCTCGGTTTACTGAGAATGGTCCGGAATCAAACCAAAGGAAAATCCAGTGAACAGCGGTTCTAAAGGCGGCGTTAATGAGAGAGCTCAGTGAGATTGGGCAGACTAATTAAATCCGACAGGAAAGCGGCAAGAACTCAAATAACCACGCACTCCAACAGCGGAGTGCAAGAGAGCGTCACTGAGCACCGAACATAGAGACCCAACACTGTCTCCTCCCGTACTTCAAAATACCCTATACTCCGTGCAGATGGACTTTAAACACCCTCCACATGTCAGATGTGGACTTGCCAGTGTTACGAAGGATGAACAGCTCTGATGGGCAGAAGGGTGCAGAGTTGCCCATGTCCCCCCCCCCCCGCTGGCCCCCTGAGTGTAGACTTCCATACTTTTATCAACTGGCAGTGAGATTTATTATAGGAATTTCTATCCTAAATATCACTGCCAGATATATAAAGTATTTGTAAAAACAAAAAAACACACAAACAGAATAAAACACACATATTCGTTAATCCACGCAACCCTAAGGACAATATTGAACTGACAGAAACAATAGCATTGCGAGGGCGACCAGTGGGCGTAATAAAGCACCATAGCATTTCCCCTATGACCCTGTCCTTACCTGGTGCTGGACTCCAGGTCTGAACATCTGAATTTTGGGACAGGTTTAAATCACTGATTCTGACTCAGTCAGAGGGTTAGTTTTGCTGCAAGGGAGCAACATTAATCGATGAAGACAAAGGAACGTCGTCAATTGCCAGTTGTTTAGCTGACGTGTCCAATCTGTATGTTACCTTGACAGAAACAGATATTCGCAGTGGTGACAAAGGGATTCAGTCTGGTTTATTTCACGTTGGAGAGGTGTGTGGAGTTTTGAAATCAATGCCTTGTGGTGCCACCATCTTTAATTCAGCGTGTTCGGAGTGGAGGGTCACAGAGCACGGGAACAGCCTTTGGCCGGCCTTACCTGTTCTGACCATCCACTCACTGTCTACACTGGTCCCATTTATCAGTACTTGGCTCACATCCGACTGTATCTCGGCAGTTTCAATGTTCATCAGGATTATTCCCTGGATCACGTCTTGAATGACGGATCAATATGAGGTACTAGCCAGTTCTCCCGGAGTTTGCTTGTGGCTAGGCTGGTCACAAGTGTATTGGTCAAGGCCCCAGCAATCTCTTCACTTGCCTCTCTCTGTAACGTGTGGTATATCCCATCAGGGCCTGGAGACTTTTACGTCTTAATGCACTCTAAGAGACCCAACACTGTCTCCTCCCTTACGTTAAAATGCCTGTGTATACTTGTACTCTCCGCACTGATCTCCCTATCCTCCTTGTCTGGGCGACCAGTGGGCGTAATAAAGCACCATAGCATTTCCCATCTGAACCTGTCCTTACCTGGTGCTGGACTCCTGATTCTGTTTCCAGCGAATCCGAACATCTGAAGTTTATGTCCTTGCAAGTACGTGAACACACCCTGAGCAATGTTCAGTTGATAACACGCTCATAAACCTGAACTTCAGCCTCTTCAGCATGTAACGCCACACCTTGTTCCACAATGGTTGTGTTAAACCACATAAAAGCGTTATTTCCATGAACAATGTCACTTTTAACCAGAATTAATACTACAGTGCAAGCGGGGCAGTAATTTCCTCTCTCCAGAACACTTGATCTGCTCTGGAGAGGAATCACAACCCGCATCCTGGTCCGGTTGGGTTGGCGTCGTCACTTCAATTTATTGTACCAGTTAGGACCAGTTTATTGTCAGATTATAAACTCCAGCGACAGCTCAGGGCAAAGATCGCTGTGGGTTTATTGCACAGAGACAGCAGAAGGAAGGGCGCTCTCAACTCTGATGGAATATTATGTATTTGGAATAATGTTCTCTTTTGAACAGGAGGCATTCCTTTTCTCCAGATTTAACTGTGTACCCTCTGCCTGGAGCAGACTTCAAGGTAACCCTGTTTATAAAGAGCCATCTTTAACAGTTGTCCGCAGTTGGACCATTGCAGTAATGGGCCGACTGGAGAGCAGCTGCCCCGAGATAACCATCTCCCAGAGATAACTACCGGTCAAAGTCAACAGCGAGATATGGACGGCCTTCTCCTTCAGTTTATTGCTCACTTACTGGGAACAAGTAACCACATCAGAGTAGCAATCAAATGAAATTATCGTCATATCTCGCTGGGCGAATTTGTCTGGCAACCCGTTTACTTCGCACATACATCCACCAGCTTCGCGTTTATTTTACAAGAGCTTGTACCGTTCCTCGTCAGAGGACGATGGGTAAAAACGTTAATTACACTGCGTTTCTTCTCTGTCAGAGTGTGCTGCTGGTATGTTGAATTAGTGACAGGGCATTCGCCCCCTCAGCCCTGTTCCGTCATTCTCTATGATCACAGCAAGACTGTGATCTCAGCGACACATCCCTGCGACCACCTAGACCAATTCACTCCCTTGCCTGTCAAGAATCTCTCCGCTGCGGAATTAAACTCACTGATAATAATCCCTGCTTCTCGTTTCCTTTGAGGAAGAGAATTCCAAATACACACAAGTTCCACCACATAGGGTGTGGAATTAGTAACAGGACATTCGTCCCCTCAGTCCTGTTCCGCCATTCTCTATGATCACAGCTGGACCGTGATCTCAGTGACACGTCCCTGCGACCGGCTGCAACACTTCACTCCGTTGTCTGTCGAGGATTTGTGCGCTGCCGAATGAACCACATTGACAGGAAACTCTTCTTCTCTTTTCCTCTGAGGAAAAGTGACACTAGTTCCACCTCAGTGGAAAAAAAACTGTTTTCCCTTACAGCAGCAAACATGTTCCCCACATTCCTGTTCGGAATCCAGGTGATGTTCGATGTCCCCAGCATAAGCTTAATTCATTTATGTAAACACCAGCGGATAAAATCTCCTCACTTTCATCTAAATGACAGCGAATACAATCAACTTCCCGTCTTTATCGAGTTCCAGCGAACACAGAGTAGAGGTCAGCATTGAAGCGGCCTGATAACAGCAGCAGATGCTCCCGGACATGCACTCAGTGGCCACATTATTAGGTACAGTATGTACATAGTAAAGCGCCCATTGAGTGTAGAATTTGCTATTTTGGTCTACGGCCAGTAAGAATTATCACATTATTTGTTAATATAAATATCACCGTCAGATCTACCTCGTCTTCGCTGAAAAAACACATACAGAATAATCGAGCTCGCAGATCCTTAAAGCCGCGCGATTTCAGTGGTAATATCGATATGGTAGAAATATTAGAAGTACTGCCGTTACAAGTAGGATTATTAAAACACCTTAACATTGCCGGATACAGTCCATGTTCCTACCTGATGCAGGACTCCTAGGTCTAGTTTCAGTGAATCCGAGTATCTGAATTTTATGTCCCTACCAGTAAGTGAACACACCCTGAGCAAAGTTCAGTTGATTACACGCTCATAAACCTGAACTTCAGTCTATTCAGCATGTAACGCCACACCTTGTTCCACAACGCTTGTGTTAAACCACACAAAGACTCACCTTGCTTGAATGAGTCTTTCAAACTTGTGGTCCGAACTAGAATTAATACTTCAGTGCGCGACATTTTACCACCTCCAGAGAGGAATCATAACCCGCATCCTGGTTGCGTTCGGTTGGTGCCGTCGCTTTGAGTTATTGTTCAACTCGGGACCAGTTTATTGTCAGATTATAAACTCCAGCGATAGCTCAGGGCAAAGATCGCTGTGGGTCTATTGCACAGAGTGAGCAGAAGGAAGGGCGCTCTCAACTCTGATGAAATATTATGCATTTGGAATAATGTCAGATGTGGATTTGCCAGTGTTACGAAGGATGAACAGCTCTGATGGGCAGAAGGGTGCAGAGTTGCCCATCTCCCCCCCCCCCACCCCGCCTTTTGGAAAATCACAAACCGTTACTGTTGCTATGCTGCTAATGAGAGAGAGAATGTAAGAAAAAGCATGCTGGAATTGGAACATCTGCTACAGATAAGAGAGAGAGATAAAGCAGGGGAGTGAGACTTGTTGATCCACCATATTCTGACTTCTGAAAGACTTATGGCTTCTGAGAGGGTTGTTCACCTTGTACCATTCTGTTCATTAAAATTCCTCAGTGGACAGCTGGAGTGGGCTGGTTTGATGGACACAGTCATTCAAAATTGATGTACAACTGAAACCCCATGAGAAGGGATAAAAGTGAGGTCTGGGGAGACTCCCTTCAGACACACCAGGAACACACTATTGAGCACTGCTTGAATGTTGGAACCCACGTGAAGGTGTGGGGCATCGGAGACCGAACAAAGGATCGGTCAGTTTAACTCACAGTGTTATAGCAGGGCTGGTGGGGGCTTGTGTGTGTGCCCACTCATGACAGAGTGACGAGTCCACCACAGAAGGACAGAGGGGTCATACCTGAATGGCCACAACACATCGACGGATCAAGAACGTAAAGGAAGGTTTGCCTGCCTGTAGCTGTTACATCTTGCTCTCTCTCTCTCTCTCTCTCTCTCTCTCTCTCTCTCTCTCTCTCTCTCTCTCTCTCTCTCTCTCTTTCTCTCTCTCTCTCTCTCTCTCTCTCCAACAATTACAACGACCAACATCTACCTCAGCAAGTATGAACTGAACTGTACGTTATATTCACATATGACAATTCATTATCCACTAGACATTGATAGAGCTTGTTTATTATTGCTTATTATTATTCCCACACTTTTCGGTTTAGTATTGCTAACGTGTATTATCTATATATTTGCATTATTGATATTGATTTGTGTATTTTACTAATAAACACTGTTTGAAAATAGTACCACCAGACTCCAACGGATACTTCTTTCTCTGCTGGTTAGACACCCAGTTACGGGGTACATAACCAAATTGGGGGCTCGTCCGGGATTAAATTCCCAAATTGGGGGGCCAGAGAAATCGGCTATAAGTCCGTTATCTGATCTGTTTGCGTGGGTAGCCAGACGGGAACCAGCAGAGATGGGAATAGACAAATTTATAAAGAACCCGACTTTGGGGGCATTGGAGAATGCCAGGAAGGTGGAATTGGTGAGTGTTGCGAGACGATTAAATCTCTCGGCGGTGAAATCGTCGATGAGAAAGTGGGAGATACAGAGAGCCATAGCCCAGCATAATATATCCAAGGCTGTGTTCGCGCTTGATACATTGAACCTGTTTCCTGAGAAGAAGCCAGTCGATCGGACGGCTCAGTTAGAGATAGAAAAAATAAGGTTGGAGATGGAGAAGAGGAAAATGGAGTATGAGATCCTGCTAAAGGAGTTGGAGGCGAAAAGGGAGAAAGGAAGAGCTGAGTTGGTTGAGAAGGAGAAGCAGAGGCAGAATGAACTTCAGATGAGGCAGCTGGAAGGAGGAAAGAGGAAGCTGAAAGGAGGATGGAGGAGGAAGAGAAACAACGGCAGTTCGAGAGGGAGAGATGGCAACATATGGGAAGCGGGGCAGATCGAGCGCAGAAGTTTAATGTAAGTAGGGAGTTTAGTTTAGTACCTCCGTTCGAGAGACGGACGTTGATAGTTACTTCTTGCATTTTGAAAAGGTGGCCGTGAATCAGAAGTGGCCCAGAGATCAGTGGGTGGCGTTGTTACAAAGTGTATTAAAAGGAAAGACTCAACAGGCATATGTGGCATTGTCCATGGAAGAGTCTGAGGAAGTAAAACAGGCTATCCTTCGGGCCTACGAGTTGGTAGCTGAAGCGTATAGACAAAAGTTCAGAGATTTAACGATACTGTGGAATCAGACGTATACAGAGTTTGCCTATGAGATGGGTGTGCTCTTGGATCGTTGGTGCGCTGCAGAAAGGGTGGAGGAGGATTTCTATCGTTTAAGAGAGTTAATTCTGATTGAAGAATTTAATGGTTGTGTTTCGGATAATATCCGGACGTATCTGAACGAGAAGTCGAATAAGTCTATAACGGAATTTGCCAGGTTAGCGGATGAATATGCCGTAACCCACAAGACAAAGTTTCCCCCAAATAAGAGTTACCAGAAAGGCAGGAGGGACGGTAGAGAAAGTCCACGGGCTAAGGTAGAGAATAAGCTGGGAGCTAGTAGTAAAGGTAAGGAGGAGGACAAGCAAGCTGGCAGGAAGGTTCCTGGCTTGACCTGTTATAATTGTGGAAAGGTTGGTCATATTGCATCTAAGTGCTTTGCTCTGAAAAAGGAGACAGGAAAAGGGAAAACAGCAATCCCTACAGGATGTATTGAGTCGGTCAGCAGATCAACGAGGAAGGCAAATGTAGATAGAGTACCAGAGGGCCGTCAGAAATTTATTTTGGAAGGGACGGTGTCTGTGAAAGAAGGAGAAACCCCAGTTCCAGTGAGAATCTGGAGGGATACTGGGGATGACCAGACATTGATCCGAAGTAAGGTGCTATATTTCGATCCTAAAACTGGAGAGGTGGTATTCAGAGGCATAGGAAAAGGGACAGAAGCTGTAGCTTTGCACAGGATCATTTTACAATGTGACCTGGTATCTGGACCTGTCGAAGTAGGGGTGCGTTGAGAATTACCGAGAGACGGCGTGGACGTCCTTCTTGGTAATGATTTAACAGGTGGTGACGTGTGTTCAGCAGTGAAGCTGACAAGTAAGCCTGTGAGTGCTGAGGACCCGGCCCTAAATTCTAAGATCTACCCCGCATGCGCAATCACTCGCAGCATGTCGAGAAAGGCGGCTGAGAAAGAAGACAGTTTAAATGAGTCCACTGTTGATTTGGCTGAGACGTTTTTACCGACCCTGTATCTAGAGGGGTTAGGGGATGGTAAAGAGGAGAATAGGGAGGTGAAAGAAGGTAAAGGAGATGAGGTAGATTTAACCTTAGCCAAGAGGGAATTTATACAGGCACAGAGTAAGGATGAGAAACAGATGAGGCAGTTAGAAGGTCCAGGGTTGGACACCGATGATCTGTCTGGCTTGACAGAACTGTTTGAAGAAGTTGAAAAATTCAAGTGTGTTCCCGATAATGATGTTAGGGCAGTACTAGATGAAAAGGATGCCATTACCTTGATGGAGTCTGCTGGGTTAGCAGATGGAGTTGATTTAACCCGCAGGGTTGAGTTTACTCCGAAGGGGAGTTGCCCAGAGAGTAAATGGGAGGATCAGGGGAACTTAGAGTTTGAACAGGGGACTGGTATTGGAAGCCTAGAAGAGCCAGATATCCCGTTTGCTTGTGTTCAGGTTGTTGAAGTACCTGTGGAGTCACAGGATACAGAACCTAGTGTTGAAGCTCAGAAAAAGTCTGAGATATCTGATTTAGTTGAATAGGAATGCAGTCATTTTGGGTGAGATGGACTTGGTTTAGTGAAGAAAGGGTTAACCTTGGTACGAGTGGAAAGTGAGAATTCTCAGTTGTTTGTTTTAAAAGGTGTGTTAAAAGTTAGTGAGGAGATGATATATGGTGATGTGAATATTATTGAAGGAGAAGGGAAAGGTGTTGTTCCTAAATTGAATAAAGAAAATTTAAACTGTGGATTGGTTTTAGAAGCAGTAACCAGGCTGAAGGAAAATTGGCTTGTTAACAAGATGCCTGTGAATCAATTACAGTTTGTTTTGGAATTTAAAGGTAAAAAACTGCCTGATGTTATTCAAGGAGGTGATTGGGAGAGACAGAACCAAAAGTGTTGTTTTGACAAAGAGGGATTTTAAATTGGAAATTAATAGAATGAAGAGTCCTGAAGATAGAATTAATGACTTGCTCAAAAATAAAGAATTGTGTGGAAGTTCAGAGAATGGGCTAAGTTTGGAAAACATTGTTGATAAGATAACTCCTATGAAAGGAGTATGTGAAGGCCTATTCCACACTGGTGAGCAAGCTAACCATGTGAGAGTTAAGTGGAAAAGGGGCAAAGGTTGTACAGGTGCCACGTTGAATGGCAGGATCTGGTTTGGAGGGAATTTGACAAAGCATGTGAATAATCAAAACAACACCATGGAAGATTGACTGTTGGATTTGAAAGTAAAATAGAGATTGGTATTTGCACAAATTTCTGTAATGTACCACAGTATACTTACACATGCATTGGTTCACATTTTGTGCTAGGATCACAGCCCTTTGGTAATTTGTTTTTACTGACGAAAAGAAAGGAGGTGTGCGGTTGTTGGATTGGAGTCTGATACTACAGGAATTAGATGTTGAGATACAACATATTAAAGGTGATGCTAAGTTGAATGTATAATTGTATTACCTTTGTAGTTAAGAACACTTTTGTATTTTTGTTAAACTCTGTAATCCCGTAAGACGCTGTATTAGATAATTTATACCTTAGTGAAAATTCTCAGAATGATGGGGGTGTTACTAAGGATGAACAGCTCCGATGGGAAGAAGGGTGCAGAGCTGCCCATGACCCCCGCCCCCCTTTGGAGAATCACAAACCGTTGCTGTTGATATGCTGCTAATGAGAGAGAGAGATGTAAGAGAAAGCATGCTGGAATTGGAACATCTGCTGCAGATAAGAGAGAGATAAAGCAGGGGAGTGAGACTTGTTGATCCACCATATTATGACTTCTGAAAGACTTATGTCTTCTGAGAGGGTTGTTTATCTTGTACCATTCTGTTCATTAAAATTCCTCAGTGGACAGCCGGAGTGGGCTGGTTTGATGGACACAGCCATTCATAATTGATGGACAACTGAGACTCTATGAGTAAGGATACAAGTGAGGTCTGGGGAGACACCCTTCAGAAACACAACTATTGAGCACTGCTTGAGTGTTGGAACCCACGTGAAGGTGTAGGGCTTCGGAAACCGAACAAAGGGATCGGTCAGTTTAACTCACGGTGCTATAACAGGGCCGGTGGGGGCTTGTGTGTGTGTCAACTCATGCCAGAGTGACGATTCCACCGCAGAAGAACGGTCTAGCTGAAGGACAGAGAGGTCATACCTGAATGGCCACAACACATCGACGGAAGCTTGTTTATTATTGATTATTATTATGCCCACACTTTTTGGTTTAGTATTGCTAACGTGTATTATCTATATATTTGCATTGTTGATATTGATTTGTGTATTTTACTAATAAAAACTGTTTGAAACTAGTACCACCGGACTACAACTGATAGTTCTTTCTCTGCTGGTTAGACACCCAGTTACGGGGTACGTGACAAATTGGGGGCTCGTCCGGTATCTGATTACCGAATTGTTGGTCCAGTGAATTATGCTGTAAGGTGACAGTATCTTAAACAGCCATGCGCTCCAAAGCCAGGGTGTAGAACAGCGTCACTGAAAGCCGAACATCGGATTTGGACGGGGTACAGCCGCGGTAAACCCCGAACGGACGCTCAGTGGCCACATTATTTGGTACGGGAAGTAGATAAGAATTGCCCAGTAAGTGTAGACGTCCACAGTTTTAACAACTGCCAGTGAGATTTACTGCAGGATTTTTTTATTTTAAATATCATTGCCAGATATACACCGACTATCCTCACAAAATTACACAGAATAAAAAAAAAACACGCATCCGTAAATTCAGGCAATTTTCTGGACAATATTGAACTGGTGGAAGGTCTAGAAACACTATGATGACGTGGGGTAATAAAACACCATAGCAACACGATTTTACCATGTTAAAATATCCCATGACTACCGTAACGTAGTCCCTTTAACATACATTTTCTATCTCCCGTTGTAATTTTCAGACCATGTCATTACTACTGTGTGGGAGTCTGTATATAATCCCCATCAGAGTCTTTGTACCCTTGCAGTTTCCTAGTTCTATCCACAATGATTTAAAACATTCCTACCCTGTCACCTCTTTCGAATGATTTGATTTCATTTCCACCAAGAGTCACTCCACCCTTTCTGCCGACCTGCCTGTCCTTTCCATACAGTGTGTATCATTTGATGTTAAACTCCCAACTAAAATATTCTTTCAGCCACGATTCAGTGACGCCCACAATCTCATGCATGCCAATCTGTCAATATGCTGCATCCGTCTATTATTCCCCGTACTGCTCGCATTCAACCGTCACACCGTCAGTCTCGTACTCTCCCTTTCCCATTCTGTCTGCCATTTACATTGCAACTCATACCATTGGCTGAAATTTTGCCTTATCATCAGCCTCCCCTTTCTAGCAGAATCACTGCACGCTGCCTCTGTTTATGAACCGACTACCCTATTTTCAGCATTATAACTCCAGTTCCCATGCCCCTGCAAAATTAGCCCTCCTGAGTTGTTCTGGAAAACCTGCCCGCCCGCAAGGATCTTGGTTCCCCTGGGATTTTGGTGTAACTCATCCCTTTTGTACAGGTCACACCTTGCCCAGCCGAGATCCCAATCGTCCATATAGCTGAACCTCTGCCTCCTGCACCAGTTCCTCAGCCACTGCAAAATCATTCCATTCTTGTCCTCGCTGGCACATGGCATTCCATCAATTCACAGATTACTACCCTGTAGGTCCTGTTTCTCAGCTTTCTACCGAGCTTCCTATAATATCTCCCAGGAACCCCTTCATTTTCCTGCCTATGTCATTGGTGCCAGTATGCACCAAGGCATCTATCTGGCTGCTCACCCACCCCCTATAGAATGCCATGTACCCGATCTGAGACATCCCTGACCCTGCCACCTGGGAGGCAAAATAATTCCAGAATCTCGTCTCTGTTTCTCTGACTATGGAATCTTTTATACACATGGTAGACCTCGTCACTTCTGTTCCCTTCCGAGCCAGAGACAACAGAGGTTGTGCTTCCAGCTGATAGGTCATCCCTCTCACTCGGTGTATACTCAGAGTGGTATATTTACTTTTTGAGGGGCACGTCCACAGGGCTTGTCTGCACTGCCTGATCGCCTCACGGTACAATTCCCTTGACGAGGTGAATTCAGTTTTTCTGTGCTACACATTACCATTTCCATGATGCCTGTGTGTCGCCGATAAAACAGTTTTTGCTGCTTTTTCAGCCTCAATATCCCGTCTGCGACAGGGAAGTGCGATACCGTGCCGTTTTCAAATGTATTTGCTCTTCGCGATTAGTATGCACAAATTCCAGGATTTTATGTTCCCTTAAGATTAACCCACCCTTGTCATCACGACAGTGTTTAGTTCACGGTCTGGTCTGCGGCATCCAGTTGTGGAAATAGGGGTTATGAATCAATAGATCCAGATCTCATTCTTGATACCACCCGAGATGGGGGTGAGTGGGTTGTCTAATTCGGAAATAAACTCAGTGGTAATTTTTTGAAGTGCACCTGTACAACAGCTCGTTAATTCTGATCAATAAATCACGTGACACCAGCTCAGTTACTTTATGAAAATCATGCAGGAGATCCAGGTGTTGTTCAGAACAAACAACAGATTGGGGAAGAATGTGATCTCAGTGACTTTGACAGCGGAATGATTGTTGGTTCCAGACGGAGTAGTGTGAATATCTCTGGGATTGTCACGCACAACTGTCTCGTTTATAGACAATGACGCGAAATACAAACAGCAAACATCCGGTGAGTGTCAGTGATGGACGGGAAAACGCCGTGTGTATGAGAGAGACCGGGGGGAGAATGGCCAGACTGATTCAAGCTGCCGGGAAGGCAACAGGATGTCTAATAAGCACAGGTTGCAACAGGGAAAGCGGCCAGTGAGTGAGTGGGCCAGTGAAGGAGTGGAGCTTTGAGGCTTTGACTCGAGAGGCTTCGACAAGAAGAGGCGGTGTACGAGCTTGTTCCCAGTTAGTCTTTACAATGCCTCCTGAGACAGTGATGCGGTAGTCTTGGGGGAACTCCCCTCTCCCGCAGAGTCACATCTGCCAGAAGTGCTTGCGGCTGGGCGATCTGGAAGACCGTGTGAGGAATCCGGAGCAGCAGCTGGATGACCTTCGACTCATAAGGGAGAATGAGGCAGACATAGATGAGAGCTACAGGGAGGTAGTCACTCCTAGGCTGCCGGAAGCAGGTCGTTGGGTGACAGTCCGAGGGGAGAAAGCGAAGGAGAGTAGACAGGTAGTGCAGAGCACACGTGTAGCCATTCCCCTGAATAATAAGTTTACCGTCCTGGATACTGTTGGTGAGGACGACCGACCAGGTGTGAGCCATGGTGGCAGGGCCTCTGGCACTGAGTCTGACCCTGTGGTGTAGAAGGGTGGGACGGAGTGGAGGAGAGCTGTCGTCATTGGAGACTCTATAGTCAGGGGGGGCAGACAGGAGATTTTGTGGATGTGAGTAGGACACCCGCATGTTTTGTTGCCTTCCTGGTGCCAGGGTCTGGGATGTCTTTGGTCGTGTGCATGACATTCTGGTACGAGAGGGAAAATAACCAGAAGATTACCTGACTGGAAGACCACAGTATACGCGCTTTCAACACTGTATTTCAGACAGAGCGGTTAGCAGCACAGGGGACTGTCCTGTCTCCCTTTCTCTTCACCATCTACACCGCGGACTTCAACTACTGCACAGAGTCTTGCCACCTTCAAAAGTTTTCTGATGAGTCTGCCATAGTTGGATGCATCAGCAAGGGAGGTGAGGCGGAGTACAGGGCTGCGGTGGGAAACTTTGTTTCATGGTACGAGCAGAATCATCTGCAGCTTAATGTAAAAAAGACGAAGGAGCTGGTGGTGGACCTGAGGAGGGCTAAGGCACCGGTGACCCCTGTTTCCATCCAAGGGTCAGTGTGGACATGGTGGAGGATTACAAATACCTAGCGATACGAATGGACTATAAACAGGACTGGTCAAAGAACACAGGCTGTCTACAAGAAGGGTCAGAGCCGTCTCTATTTCCTGAGGAGACTGAGGATCTTTAACATCTGCCGGACGATGCTGAGGATGTTCTACGAGTCTGTGGTGGCCAGTGCTATCATGTTTGCTGTTGTGTGCTGGGGCAACAGGCTGAGTGTAGCAGACACCAACAGAATCAACATTCATTCGTAAGGCCAGTGATGTTATGAGGGCCAAACTGGACTCTCTGATGGTGGTGTCTGAAAAGAGGATGCTGTCCAAGTTGCATGCCTTCTTGGACAATGACTCCCATCCACTCCATAATGTACTGGTTAGGCACAGGAGTACATTCAGCCAGAGACTCATTCCACCGAGGTGTAACACTGAGTATCATAGGAAGTCATTCCTACCTGTGGCCATCAAACTTTGCAACTCCTCCCTCGGAGTGTCAGACACCCTGAGCCACTAGGCTGGTCCTCGACTTATTTCCACTTGGCATAATTACTATTATTATTTAATTATGTATGGTTTTATATTGCTATATTTCTACACTGTTCTTTCTTGGTGCGAGCGTAACAAAATCCAATTTCCTTCGGAATCAATAAAGTATGTCTGTCTGTCTGTCAAGTCATGATACATGTTGGTACCAATGACGTAGGCAGGAAGAGGGATGAGGTCCTGAAGTGTGAGTTTCGGGAACTAGGCAGAAGGCCGAAGAACAGGACCTCCAGGGTGGGCGTTCTCAGGATTGCTGTCAGTGCTACGTGATAGTGATGGTAAGAAATGGATGAGTTGAATGAGTGGCTGAGGAGTTGGTGCAGGGGGCAGGGTTTTAGATTTTTGGATCATTGGGATCGCTTCTGGGGGAGGCGGGACCTGTACAGATTGGTTGGGTTGCACTGGAACTCGAGGGGGAGCAATATCCTTGCAGGTAGGTTCGCTAGCAATGTTCGGGAGGGTTTAATATAAATTGCAATGGGGTTGGAACCCGGAGCGACAGAGCAGTGAAAGAAGTGCATGGAGTAAAGCCAGATCTAACATTTAGAGAGGCTTTCAGGAAAGATAAGCAGAATAAAAGGTGTAAAGGTGGTAAGGTAGAAGGGCTAAACTGATGGTGGTACTTTCATGCAAGAAGCATCAGTAACAAACGTGATGAACTGAGAGCTTGGATACATACATTTAATTATGATGTAGTGTGCATTACAGAGACTTGGTTGGCACCAGGGCAGGAATGGATGGGTGGCATTACTGGTCAGGGGTAAAATTACAGCTACAGAGAGGGTGGCAAATGTAGCAGGATCCCGTTTTGAGTCGGTATGGATGGAAGTCAGGAACAGCAAGGAAGCAGTTACTCTATTGGGGGTATTCCTTAGGCCTCCTGGTAGCAGCAGAGATACCGAGCAGCAGATTGGGAGGCAGATTTTGGAAAGATTCAAAAATAACAGGGTGGTTATCATGGGTGACTTTAACTTCCCTAATACTGATTGGCACCTGATTAGTTCTGAGGGTTTCGATGGGGCAGAGTTTGTTAAGTGTGTCCAGGATGGATTCCTGTCACAGTATGTTGACAGGCCGACTAGGGGGAATGCCATACTATATCTAGTATTAGGTAACAATCTGGGTCAGGTCACAGATCTGTCAGCGGGTGAGCATCTGGGGGACAGTGATCACCGCTCTCTGCCTTTAGCATTATGATAGATAAGGATAGAATCAGAGAGGACAGGAAAATTTTTAATTGGGGAAGGGCAAATTATGAGGCTATAAGGCTAGAACTGTGGGTGTGAATTGGGATGATGTTTTTGCAGGGAAATGTATTATGGACATGTCGTAGATGTTGAAGGACCTCCTGTGGGATGTTAGGGATAACTTTGTCCCGGTGAGGAAGATAACGAATTATAGGGTGTGTTATGAAGGATGAACAACTCTGATGGGCAGAAGGGTACAGAGTTGCCCATGTTTTCCCCCCTCCCGGGAGAATAACAAACTGTTACTATTACCACGCTGCTAATGAGAGAGAAAGAGAGACAAAGGGGAAAACAGACTGGGACTGGAACTTTTGCTTCAGATAAGGGAAAGATAACACCGGGAGAGAGAGACTTGTTGTTCCACCATATTATGACTCCTGAAAGATTTATGGCTCCGGAGAGGGCTGTTTACTTGGTACCATACTGTTCATTAA
>NW_026779751.1:0-75000 GCF_030144855.1 Hypanus sabinus
GGGTGCAGAGTGATTATATACACAGTGAAACCTGGGGACACAGTGATTATATACACGGTGAAACCTGGGTACAGAGTGATTATATACACAATGAGTCCTGGGTACAGAGTGATTATACACACAGTGATACCCGGTTTCAGAGTGATTATATACACAGTGAAACCTGGGTACAGAGAGATTGTATACACGGTGAAGCCTGGGTATTGAGTGATTATATACACAGTGAAACCTGGGTACAGAGTGATTATATACACAATGAGTCCTGGGTACAGAGTGATTATACACACAGAGTTACCCGATTTCAGAGTGATTATATACACAATGAGTCCTGGGTACAGAGTGATTATACACACAGAGTTACCCGATTTCAGAGTGATTATATACACAGTGAAACCTGGGGACAGAGTGATTACATAAACGGTGAAACCAGGGTATAGAGTGATTATATGCACAGTGAATCCTGGGTACAGCTTGATTATAGTCACTGTGAAACCTGGGTACAGAGTGATTATATACAGAGTTAAACCTGGGTACAGTGTGATTATATTCACAATGAAACCTGGGTACAGAGTTATTATATACACAATCAGTCCTGGGTACAGAGTTATTATATACACAATGAGTCCTGGGTACAGAGTGATTATATACACAATGAGTCCTGGGTACAGAGTGATTATATTCACAATGTGTCCTGGGTACAGAGAGATTATATGCACATTGAAACCTGGGTACAGAGTGACTATATACAGGGTGAAACCTGGGTAATGACTTAATATACACAGTGAAACCTGGGTACAGAGTGATTATATACACAGTGAAATCTGGATACAGAGTGATTATATGCACAGTGAAACCAGGTTACAGAGTGATTATATACACGGTGAAACCTGGGTAATGAGTGATTATATGTACAGTGATACCTGGGTACAGAGTGATTATATACACAGTGAAAACTGGGTACAGAGTGATTATATTCACAGTGGAAACTGGGTACAGAGTAATTATATTCACAGTGAAACCTGGGTGCAGAGTGATTATATACACAGTGAAACCTGGGTATAGTGTGATTATATACACGGTGAAACCTGGGTATAGAGTGATTATATGCACAGGGAAACCTGGGTACAGAGTGATTATATACACGGTGAACCCTGGGTTATGAGTGATTATATACATAGTGAAACCTGGGTATAGAGTGATTATATACACACTGAGTCCTGTGTACAGAGTGATAATATACACACTGAACCCTGGGTACAGAGTGATTTTATACACAGTGAAACCTGGGTACAGAGTGATTAAAAACTCAGTGAAACCTGGTTACAGAGTGATTATATTCACAGTGAAACCTGGGTACAGTGTGATTATATACACAATGAGTACTGGGTACAGAGTGATTATACACACAGTGATACCCGGTTTCAGAGTGATTATATACACAGTGAAACCTGGGTACAGAGTGATTGTATACACACTGAGTCCTGGGTACAGAGTGATAATATACACACTGAACCCTGGGTACAGAGAGATTATATACACGGTGAAACCTGGGTATAGAGTGATTATATACACAGTGAAACCTTGGTTCAGAGTGATTGTGTTCACAGTGAATCCTGGGTACAGAGTCATTATATACTCAGTGAAACCTGGGTACAGAGTGATTATGTTCACTGTGAAACCTGGGTACAGAGTGATTATATACAGGGTGAAACCTGGGTAATGAGTGATTACATACACAGTGAAACCTGGGTACAGAGTGATTATATACACAATGAGTCCTGGGTACAGAGTGATTATGTTCACAGTGATAACTGGGTACAGAGTGATTATATGTACAGTGAAACCTGGGTACAGAGTAATTATATTCACAATGAAACCTGGGTGCAGAGTGATTATATACACATTGAAATCTGGATACAGAGTGATTATATGCACAGTGAAACCAGGTTACAGAGTGATTATATACACGGTGAAACCTGAGTAATGAGTGATTATATGTACAGTGATACCTGGGTACAGAGTGATTATATACACAGTGAAAACTGGGTACAGAGTGATTATATTCACAGTGGAACCTGGGTACAGAGTAATTATATTCACAGTGAAACCTGGGTGCAGAGTGATTATATACACAGTGAAACCTGGGTACAGTGTGATTATATACACGGTGAAACCTGGGTATAGAGTGATTAGATGCACAGAGAAACCTGGGTACAGAGTGATTATATACACGGTGAAACCTGGGTTATGAGTGATTATATACATAGTGAAACCTGGGTACAGAGTGATTATATACACACTGAGTCCTGGGTACAGAGTGATAATATACACACTGAACCCTGGGTACAGAGTGATTATAAACTCAGTGAAACCTGGTTACAGAGAGATTATATTCACAGTGAAACCTGGGTACAGTGTGATTATATTCACAGTGAAACCTGGGTACAGAGTGATTATATACACAATGAGTCCTGGGTACAGAGTGATTATACACACAGTGATACCCGGTTTCAGAGTGATTATATACACAGTGAAACCTGGGTACAGAGAGATTGTATACACGGTGAAGCCTGGGTATTGAGTGATTATATACACAGTGAAACCTGGGTACAGAGTGATTATATACACAATGAGTCCTGGGTACAGAGTGATTATACACACAGAGTTACCCGATTTCAGAGTGATTATATACACAATGAGTCCTGGGTACAGAGTGATTATACACACAGTGTTACCCGATTTCAGAGTGATTATATACACAGTGAAACCTGGGGACAGAGTGATTACATAAACGGTGAAACCAGGGTATAGAGTGATTATATGCACAGTGAATCCTGGGTACAGCTTGATTATAGTCACTGTGAAACCTGGGTACAGAGTGATTATATACAGAGTTAAACCTGGGTACAGTGTGATTATATTCACAATGAAACCTGGGTACAGAGTTATTATATACACAATCAGTCCTGGGTACAGAGTTATTATATACACAATGAGTCCTGGGTACAGAGTGATTATATATACAGTGAAACCTGGGTACAGAGTGATTATATACACAATGAGTCCTGGGTACAGAGTGATTATATTCACAATGTGTCCTGGGTACAGAGAGATTATATGCACATTGAAACCTGGGTACAGAGTGACTATATACAGGGTGAAACCTGGGTAATGACTTAATATACACAGTGAAACCTGGGTACAGAGTGATTATATACACAGTGAAATCTGGATACAGAGTGATTATATGCACAGTGAAACCAGGTTACAGAGTGATTATATACACGGTGAAACCTGGGTAATGAGTGATTATATGTACAGTGATACCTGGGTACAGAGTGATTATATACACAGTGAAAACTGGGTACAGAGTGATTATATTCACAGTGGAAACTGGGTACAGAGTAATTATATTCACAGTGAAACCTGGGTGCAGAGTGATTATATACACAGTGAAACCTGGGTATAGTGTGATTATATACACGGTGAAACCTGGGTATAGAGTGATTATATGCACAGAGAAACCTGGGTACAGTGTGATTATATACACGGTGAAACCTGGGTATAGAGTGATTAGATGCACAGAGAAACCTGGGTACAGAGTGATTATATACACGGTGAAACCTGGGTTATGAGTGATTATATACATAGTGAAACCTGGGTACAGAGTGATTATATACACACTGAGTCCTGGGTACAGAGTGATAATATACACACTGAACCCTGGGTACAGAGTGATTATAAACTCAGTGAAACCTGGTTACAGAGAGATTATATTCACAGTGAAACCTGGGTACAGTGTGATTATATTCACAGTGAAACCTGGGTACAGAGTGATTATATACACAATGAGTCCTGGGTACAGAGTGATTATACACACAGTGATACCCGGTTTCAGAGTGATTATATACACAGTGAAACCTGGGTACAGAGAGATTGTATACACGGTGAAGCCTGGGTATTGAGTGATTATATACACAGTGAAACCTGGGTACAGAGTGATTATATACACAATGAGTCCTGGGTACAGAGTGATTATACACACAGAGTTACCCGATTTCAGAGTGATTATATACACAATGAGTCCTGGGTACAGAGTGATTATACACACAGAGTTACCCGATTTCAGAGTGATTATATACACAGTGAAACCTGGGGACAGAGTGATTACATAAACGGTGAAACCAGGGTATAGAGTGATTATATGCACAGTGAATCCTGGGTACAGCTTGATTATAGTCACTGTGAAACCTGGGTACAGAGTGATTATATACAGAGTTAAACCTGGGTACAGTGTGATTATATTCACAATGAAACCTGGGTACAGAGTTATTATATACACAATCAGTCCTGGGTACAGAGTTATTATATACACAATGAGTCCTGGGTACAGAGTGATTATATACACAATGAGTCCTGGGTACAGAGTGATTATATTCACAATGTGTCCTGGGTACAGAGAGATTATATGCACATTGAAACCTGGGTACAGAGTGACTATATACAGGGTGAAACCTGGGTAATGACTTAATATACACAGTGAAACCTGGGTACAGAGTGATTATATGTACAGTGAAACCTGGGTACAGAGTAATTATATTCACAATGAAACCTGGGTGCAGAGTGATTATATACACATTGAAATCTGGATACAGAGTGATTATATGCACAGTGAAACCAGGTTACAGAGTGATTATATACACGGTGAAACCTGGGTAATGAGTGATTATATGTACAGTGATACCTGGGTACAGAGTGATTATATACACAGTGAAAACTGGGTACAGAGTGATTATATTCACAGTGGAACCTGGGTACAGAGTAATTATATTCACAGTGAAACCTGGGTGCAGAGTGATTATATGCACAGTGAAACCTGGGTACAGTGTGATTATATACACGGTGAAACCTGGGTATAGAGTGATTAGATGCACAGAGAAACCTGGGTACAGAGTGATTATATACACGGTGAAACCTGGGTTATGAGTGATTATATACATAGTGAAACCTGGGTACAGAGTGATTATATACACACTGAGTCCTGGGTACAGAGTGATAATATACACACTGAACCCTGGGTACAGAGTGATTATAAACTCAGTGAAACCTGGTTACAGAGAGATTATATTCACAGTGAAACCTGGGTACAGTGTGATTATATTCACAGTGAAACCTGGGTACAGAGTGATTATATACACAATGAGTCCTGGGTACAGAGTGATTATACACACAGTGATACCCGGTTTCAGAGTGATTATATACACAGTGAAACCTGGGTACAGAGAGATTGTATACACGGTGAAGCCTGGGTATTGAGTGATTATATACACAGTGAAACCTGGGTACAGAGTGATTATATACACAATGAGTCCTGGGTACAGAGTGATTATACACACAGAGTTACCCGATTTCAGAGTGATTATATACACAATGAGTCCTGGGTACAGAGTGATTATACACACAGAGTTACCCGATTTCAGAGTGATTATATACACAGTGAAACCTGGGGACAGAGTGATTACATAAACGGTGAAACCAGGGTATAGAGTGATTATATGCACAGTGAATCATGGGTACAGCTTGATTATAGTCACTGTGAAACCTGGGTACAGAGTGATTATATACAGAGTTAAACCTGGGTACAGTGTGATTATATTCACAATGAAACCTGGGTACAGAGTTATTATATACACAATCAGTCCTGGGTACAGAGTTATTATATACACAATGAGTCCTGGGTACAGAGTGATTATATACACAATGAGTCCTGGGTACAGAGTGATTATATTCACAATGTGTCCTGGGTACAGAGAGATTATATGCACATTGAAACCTGGGTACAGAGTGACTATATACAGGGTGAAACCTGGGTAATGACTTAATATACACAGTGAAACCTGGGTACAGAGTGATTATATACACAGTGAAATCTGGATACAGAGTGATTATATGCACAGTGAAACCAGGTTACAGAGTGATTATATACACGGTGAAACCTGGGTAATGAGTGATTATATGTACAGTGATACCTGGGTACAGAGTGATTATATACACAGTGAAAACTGGGTACAGAGTGATTATATTCACAGTGGAAACTGGGTACAGAGTAATTATATTCACAGTGAAACCTGGGTGCAGAGTGATTATATACACAGTGAAACCTGGGTATAGTGTGATTATATACACGGTGAAACCTGGGTATAGAGTGATTATATGCACAGGGAAACCTGGGTACAGAGTGATTATATACACGGTGAACCCTGGGTTATGAGTGATTATATACATAGTGAAACCTGGGTATAGAGTGATTATATACACACTGAGTCCTGGGTACAGAGTGATAATATACACACTGAACCCTGGGTACAGAGTGATTTTATACACAGTGAAACCTGGGTACAGAGTGATTAAAAACTCAGTGAAACCTGGTTACAGAGTGATTATATTCACAGTGAAACCTGGGTACAGTGTGATTATATACACAATGAGTACTGGGTACAGAGTGATTATACACACAGTGATACCCGGTTTCAGAGTGATTATATACACAGTGAAACCTGGGTACAGAGTGATTGTATACACACTGAGTCCTGGGTACAGAGTGATAATATACACACTGAACCCTGGGTACAGAGAGATTATATACACGGTGAAACCTGGGTATAGAGTGATTATATACACAGTGAAACCTTGGTTCAGAGTGATTGTGTTCACAGTGAATCCTGGGTACAGAGTCATTATATACTCAGTGAAACCTGGGTACAGAGTGATTATGTTCACTGTGAAACCTGGGTACAGAGTGATTATATACAGGGTGAAACCTGGGTAATGAGTGATTACATACACAGTGAAACCTGGGTACAGAGTGATTATATACACAATGAGTCCTGGGTACAGAGTGATTATGTTCACAGTGATAACTGGGTACAGAGTGATTATATGTACAGTGAAACCTGGGTACAGAGTAATTATATTCACAATGAAACCTGGGTGCAGAGTGATTATATACACATTGAAATCTGGATACAGAGTGATTATATGCACAGTGAAACCAGGTTACAGAGTGATTATATACACGGTGAAACCTGAGTAATGAGTGATTATATGTACAGTGATACCTGGGTACAGAGTGATTATATACACAGTGAAAACTGGGTACAGAGTGATTATATTCACAGTGGAACCTGGGTACAGAGTAATTATATTCACAGTGAAACCTGGGTGCAGAGTGATTATATACACAGTGAAACCTGGGTACAGTGTGATTATATACACGGTGAAACCTGGGTATAGAGTGATTAGATGCACAGAGAAACCTGGGTACAGAGTGATTATATACACGGTGAAACCTGGGTTATGAGTGATTATATACATAGTGAAACCTGGGTACAGAGTGATTATATACACACTGAGTCCTGGGTACAGAGTGATAATATACACACTGAACCCTGGGTACAGAGTGATTATAAACTCAGTGAAACCTGGTTACAGAGAGATTATATTCACAGTGAAACCTGGGTACAGTGTGATTATATTCACAGTGAAACCTGGGTACAGAGTGATTATATACACAATGAGTCCTGGGTACAGAGTGATTATACACACAGTGATACCCGGTTTCAGAGTGATTATATACACAGTGAAACCTGGGTACAGAGAGATTGTATACACGGTGAAGCCTGGGTATTGAGTGATTATATACACAGTGAAACCTGGGTACAGAGTGATTATATACACAATGAGTCCTGGGTACAGAGTGATTATACACACAGAGTTACCCGATTTCAGAGTGATTATATACACAATGAGTCCTGGGTACAGAGTGATTATACACACAGTGTTACCCGATTTCAGAGTGATTATATACACAGTGAAACCTGGGGACAGAGTGATTACATAAACGGTGAAACCAGGGTATAGAGTGATTATATGCACAGTGAATCCTGGGTACAGCTTGATTATAGTCACTGTGAAACCTGGGTACAGAGTGATTATATACAGAGTTAAACCTGGGTACAGTGTGATTATATTCACAATGAAACCTGGGTACAGAGTTATTATATACACAATCAGTCCTGGGTACAGAGTTATTATATACACAATGAGTCCTGGGTACAGAGTGATTATATATACAGTGAAACCTGGGTACAGAGTGATTATATACACAATGAGTCCTGGGTACAGAGTGATTATATTCACAATGTGTCCTGGGTACAGAGAGATTATATGCACATTGAAACCTGGGTACAGAGTGACTATATACAGGGTGAAACCTGGGTAATGACTTAATATACACAGTGAAACCTGGGTACAGAGTGATTATATACACAGTGAAATCTGGATACAGAGTGATTATATGCACAGTGAAACCAGGTTACAGAGTGATTATATACACGGTGAAACCTGGGTAATGAGTGATTATATGTACAGTGATACCTGGGTACAGAGTGATTATATACACAGTGAAAACTGGGTACAGAGTGATTATATTCACAGTGGAAACTGGGTACAGAGTAATTATATTCACAGTGAAACCTGGGTGCAGAGTGATTATATACACAGTGAAACCTGGGTATAGTGTGATTATATACACGGTGAAACCTGGGTATAGAGTGATTATATGCACAGAGAAACCTGGGTACAGTGTGATTATATACACGGTGAAACCTGGGTATAGAGTGATTAGATGCACAGAGAAACCTGGGTACAGAGTGATTATATACACGGTGAAACCTGGGTTATGAGTGATTATATACATAGTGAAACCTGGGTACAGAGTGATTATATACACACTGAGTCCTGGGTACAGAGTGATAATATACACACTGAACCCTGGGTACAGAGTGATTATAAACTCAGTGAAACCTGGTTACAGAGAGATTATATTCACAGTGAAACCTGGGTACAGTGTGATTATATTCACAGTGAAACCTGGGTACAGAGTGATTATATACACAATGAGTCCTGGGTACAGAGTGATTATACACACAGTGATACCCGGTTTCAGAGTGATTATATACACAGTGAAACCTGGGTACAGAGAGATTGTATACA
This sequence comes from Hypanus sabinus, assembly GCF_030144855.1. Lineage (NCBI taxonomy): Eukaryota > Metazoa > Chordata > Chondrichthyes > Myliobatiformes > Dasyatidae > Hypanus > Hypanus sabinus. The sequence continues at coordinate 9,055 of NW_026779751.1, forward strand.
CGGTGAAGCCTGGGTATTGAGTGATTATATACACAGTGAAACCTGGGTACAGAGTGATTATATACACAATGAGTCCTGGGTACAGAGTGATTATACACACAGAGTTACCCGATTTCAGAGTGATTATATACACAATGAGTCCTGGGTACAGAGTGATTATACACACAGAGTTACCCGATTTCAGAGTGATTATATACACAGTGAAACCTGGGGACAGAGTGATTACATAAACGGTGAAACCAGGGTATAGAGTGATTATATGCACAGTGAATCCTGGGTACAGCTTGATTATAGTCACTGTGAAACCTGGGTACAGAGTGATTATATACAGAGTTAAACCTGGGTACAGTGTGATTATATTCACAATGAAACCTGGGTACAGAGTTATTATATACACAATCAGTCCTGGGTACAGAGTTATTATATACACAATGAGTCCTGGGTACAGAGTGATTATATACACAATGAGTCCTGGGTACAGAGTGATTATATTCACAATGTGTCCTGGGTACAGAGAGATTATATGCACATTGAAACCTGGGTACAGAGTGACTATATACAGGGTGAAACCTGGGTAATGACTTAATATACACAGTGAAACCTGGGTACAGAGTGATTATATGTACAGTGAAACCTGGGTACAGAGTAATTATATTCACAATGAAACCTGGGTGCAGAGTGATTATATACACATTGAAATCTGGATACAGAGTGATTATATGCACAGTGAAACCAGGTTACAGAGTGATTATATACACGGTGAAACCTGGGTAATGAGTGATTATATGTACAGTGATACCTGGGTACAGAGTGATTATATACACAGTGAAAACTGGGTACAGAGTGATTATATTCACAGTGGAACCTGGGTACAGAGTAATTATATTCACAGTGAAACCTGGGTGCAGAGTGATTATATGCACAGTGAAACCTGGGTACAGTGTGATTATATACACGGTGAAACCTGGGTATAGAGTGATTAGATGCACAGAGAAACCTGGGTACAGAGTGATTATATACACGGTGAAACCTGGGTTATGAGTGATTATATACATAGTGAAACCTGGGTACAGAGTGATTATATACACACTGAGTCCTGGGTACAGAGTGATAATATACACACTGAACCCTGGGTACAGAGTGATTATAAACTCAGTGAAACCTGGTTACAGAGAGATTATATTCACAGTGAAACCTGGGTACAGTGTGATTATATTCACAGTGAAACCTGGGTACAGAGTGATTATATACACAATGAGTCCTGGGTACAGAGTGATTATACACACAGTGATACCCGGTTTCAGAGTGATTATATACACAGTGAAACCTGGGTACAGAGAGATTGTATACACGGTGAAGCCTGGGTATTGAGTGATTATATACACAGTGAAACCTGGGTACAGAGTGATTATATACACAATGAGTCCTGGGTACAGAGTGATTATACACACAGAGTTACCCGATTTCAGAGTGATTATATACACAATGAGTCCTGGGTACAGAGTGATTATACACACAGAGTTACCCGATTTCAGAGTGATTATATACACAGTGAAACCTGGGGACAGAGTGATTACATAAACGGTGAAACCAGGGTATAGAGTGATTATATGCACAGTGAATCATGGGTACAGCTTGATTATAGTCACTGTGAAACCTGGGTACAGAGTGATTATATACAGAGTTAAACCTGGGTACAGTGTGATTATATTCACAATGAAACCTGGGTACAGAGTTATTATATACACAATCAGTCCTGGGTACAGAGTTATTATATACACAATGAGTCCTGGGTACAGAGTGATTATATACACAATGAGTCCTGGGTACAGAGTGATTATATTCACAATGTGTCCTGGGTACAGAGAGATTATATGCACATTGAAACCTGGGTACAGAGTGACTATATACAGGGTGAAACCTGGGTAATGACTTAATATACACAGTGAAACCTGGGTACAGAGTGATTATATACACAGTGAAATCTGGATACAGAGTGATTATATGCACAGTGAAACCAGGTTACAGAGTGATTATATACACGGTGAAACCTGGGTAATGAGTGATTATATGTACAGTGATACCTGGGTACAGAGTGATTATATACACAGTGAAAACTGGGTACAGAGTGATTATATTCACAGTGGAAACTGGGTACAGAGTAATTATATTCACAGTGAAACCTGGGTGCAGAGTGATTATATACACAGTGAAACCTGGGTATAGTGTGATTATATACACGGTGAAACCTGGGTATAGAGTGATTATATGCACAGAGAAACCTGGGTACAGAGTGATTATATACACGGTGAACCCTGGGTTATGAGTGATTATATACATAGTGAAACCTGGGTACAGAGTGATTATATACACACTGAGTCCTGGGTACAGAGTGATAATATACACACTGAACCCTGGGTACAGAGTGATTTTATACACAGTGAAACCTGGGTACAGAGTGATTAAAAACTCAGTGAAACCTGGTTACAGAGTGATTATATTCACAGTGAAACCTGGGTACAGTGTGATTATATACACAATGAGTACTGGGTACAGAGTGATTATACACACAGTGATACCCGGTTTCAGAGTGATTATATACACAGTGAAACCTGGGTACAGAGTGATTGTATACACACTGAGTCCTGGGTACAGAGTGATAATATACACACTGAACCCTGGGTACAGAGAGATTATATACACGGTGAAACCTGGGTATAGAGTGATTATATACACAGTGAAACCTTGGTTCAGAGTGATTGTGTTCACAGTGAATCCTGGGTACAGAGTCATTATATACTCAGTGAAACCTGGGTACAGAGTGATTATGTTCACTGTGAAACCTGGGTACAGAGTGATTATATACAGGGTGAAACCTGGGTAATGAGTGATTACATACACAGTGAAACCTGGGTACAGAGTGATTATATACACAATGAGTCCTGGGTACAGAGTGATTATGTTCACAGTGATAACTGGGTACAGAGTGATTATATGTACAGTGAAACCTGGGTACAGAGTAATTATATTCACAATGAAACCTGGGTGCAGAGTGATTATATACACATTGAAATCTGGATACAGAGTGATTATATGCACAGTGAAACCAGGTTACAGAGTGATTATATACACGGTGAAACCTGAGTAATGAGTGATTATATGTACAGTGATACCTGGGTACAGAGTGATTATATACACAGTGAAAACTGGGTACAGAGTGATTATATTCACAGTGGAACCTGGGTACAGAGTAATTATATTCACAGTGAAACCTGGGTGCAGAGTGATTATATACACAGTGAAACCTGGGTACAGTGTGATTATATACACGGTGAAACCTGGGTATAGAGTGATTAGATGCACAGAGAAACCTGGGTACAGAGTGATTATATACACGGTGAAACCTGGGTTATGAGTGATTATATACATAGTGAAACCTGGGTACAGAGTGATTATATACACACTGAGTCCTGGGTACAGAGTGATAATATACACACTGAACCCTGGGTACAGAGTGATTATAAACTCAGTGAAACCTGGTTACAGAGAGATTATATTCACAGTGAAACCTGGGTACAGTGTGATTATATTCACAGTGAAACCTGGGTACAGAGTGATTATATACACAATGAGTCCTGGGTACAGAGTGATTATACACACAGTGATACCCGGTTTCAGAGTGATTATATACACAGTGAAACCTGGGTACAGAGAGATTGTATACACGGTGAAGCCTGGGTATTGAGTGATTATATACACAGTGAAACCTGGGTACAGAGTGATTATATACACAATGAGTCCTGGGTACAGAGTGATTATACACACAGAGTTACCCGATTTCAGAGTGATTATATACACAATGAGTCCTGGGTACAGAGTGATTATACACACAGTGTTACCCGATTTCAGAGTGATTATATTCACAGTGAAACCTGGGGACAGAGTGATTACATAAACGGTGAAACCAGGGTATAGAGTGATTATATGCACAGTGAATCCTGGGTACAGCTTGATTATAGTCACTGTGAAACCTGGGTACAGAGTGATTATATACAGAGTTAAACCTGGGTACAGTGTGATTATATTCACAATGAAACCTGGGTACAGAGTTATTATATACACAATCAGTCCTGGGTACAGAGTTATTATATACACAATGAGTCCTGGGTACAGAGTGATTATATATACAGTGAAACCTGGGTACAGAGTGATTATATACACAATGAGTCCTGGGTACAGAGTGATTATATTCACAATGTGTCCTGGGTACAGAGAGATTATATGCACATTGAAACCTGGGTACAGAGTGACTATATACAGGGTGAAACCTGGGTAATGACTTAATATACACAGTGAAACCTGGGTACAGAGTGATTATATACACAGTGAAATCTGGATACAGAGTGATTATATGCACAGTGAAACCAGGTTACAGAGTGATTATATACACGGTGAAACCTGGGTAATGAGTGATTATATGTACAGTGATACCTGGGTACAGAGTGATTATATACACAGTGAAAACTGGGTACAGAGTGATTATATTCACAGTGGAAACTGGGTACAGAGTAATTATATTCACAGTGAAACCTGGGTGCAGAGTGATTATATACACAGTGAAACCTGGGTATAGTGTGATTATATACACGGTGAAACCTGGGTATAGAGTGATTATATGCACAGAGAAACCTGGGTACAGAGTGATTATATACACGGTGAACCCTGGGTTATGAGTGATTATATACATAGTGAAACCTGGGTACAGAGTGATTATATACACACTGAGTCCTGGGTACAGAGTGATAATATACACACTGAACCCTGGGTACAGAGTGATTTTATACACAGTGAAACCTGGGTACAGAGTGATTAAAAACTCAGTGAAACCTGGTTACAGAGTGATTATATTCACAGTGAAACCTGGGTACAGTGTGATTATATACACAATGAGTACTGGGTACAGAGTGATTATACACACAGTGATACCCGGTTTCAGAGTGATTATATACACAGTGAAACCTGGGTACAGAGTGATTGTATACACACTGAGTCCTGGGTACAGAGTGATAATATACACACTGAACCCTGGGTACAGAGAGATTATATACACGGTGAAACCTGGGTATAGAGTGATTATATACACAGTGAAACCTTGGTTCAGAGTGATTGAGTTCACAGTGAATCCTGGGTACAGAGTCATTATATACTCAGTGAAACCTGGGTACAGAGTGATTATGTTCACTGTGAAACCTGGGTACAGAGTGATTATATACAGGGTGAATCCTGGGTAATGAGTGATTACATACACAGTGAAACCTGGGTACAGAGTGATTATATACACAATGAGTCCTGGGTACAGAGTGATTATATTCACAGTGAAACCTGGCTAAAGAGTGATTATATACACAGTGAACCCTGCGTACAGAGTGATTATATTCACAGTGAAACCTGGGTATAGAGTGATTATATACACAATGAGTCCTGGGTACCGAGTGATTATATGCACAATGAGTCCTGGGTACAGAGTGATTATATGCACAGTGATACCTGGGTACAGAGTGATTATATACACTGTGAAACCTGTGTACAGAGTGATTATGTTCACAGTGAAACCTGGGTACAGAGTGATTACATACACAGTGAAACCTGGGTACAGAGTGATTATATACACAATGAGTCCTGGGTACAGAGTGAATATATGCACAGTGATCCCTGGGTACAGAGTGATTATATACTCAGTGAAACCTGGGTACAGAGTGATTATGTTCACAGTGAAACCTGGGTACAGAGTGATTACATACACAGTGAAACCTGGGTGCAGAGTGATTATATACACAGTGACACCTGGGTACAGAGTGATTATATACAGGGTGAAACCTGGGTAATGAGTGATTATATTCAAAGTGAAAACTAGGTACAGAGTGATTATATACACAATGAGTCCTGGGTACAGACTGATTATATACACAGTGAAACCTGGGTACAGAGTGATTATATTCACAGTGAAACCTGGGTACAGAGTGATTATATACACGGTGAAGCCTGGGTACTGAGTGATCATATACACAGTGAAACCTGGGTATAGAGTGATTATATACACGGTGAAACCTGGGTAATGAGTGATTATATACATTGTGAAACCTGGGTACAGAGAGATTATATACAGGGTGAAACCTTGGTACAGAGTGATTATATTCACAATGAGTCCTTGGTACAGCGTGATTATGTTCACAGTGAAAACTGGGTACAGTGTGATTATATACACAGTGAAACCAGTGTACAGAGTGATTATTTACACGCTGAAAACTGGGTATAGTGTGATTATATTCACAGTGAAACCTGGGTACAGAGTGATTATATACACAATGAGTCCTGGGTACAGAGTGATTATACACACAGAGTTACCCGATTTCAGAGTGATTATATACACAGTGAAACCTGGGGACAGAGTGATTACATAAACGGTGAAACCAGGGTATAGAGTGATTATATGTACAGTGAAACCTGGGTACAGATTGATTATATACACGGTGAAACCTGGGTAATGAGTGATTATATACATAGTGAAACCTGGGTACAGAGTGATTATATACACAATGAGTCCTGGGTACAGAGTGATTATGTTCACAGTGATACCTGGGTACAGAGTGATTATATACACGGTGAAACCTGTGTTCCGAGCAATTATGTGTACTGTGAAACCTGGGTATAGAGTGATTATATACACAATGTGTCCTGGGTACCGAGTGATTATATGCACTGTGAAACCAGGGTACTGAGTGATTATATACACGGTGAAACCTGGGTACAGAGTGATTATATTCACAGTGAAACCTGGGTACAGAGTGATTATATACACGGTGAAACCTGGGTACAGAGTGATTATATTCACAGTGAAACCTGGGTACAGAGTGATTATATACACAATGAGTCCTGGGTTCAGAGTGATTATATACACAATGAGTCCTGGGTACAGAGTGATTATATGCACAGTGATACCTGGGTACAGAGTGATTATATACACTGTGAAACCTGTGTACAGAGTCATAATATACTCAGTGAAACATGGGTACAGCGTGATTATGTTCACAGTGAAACCTGGGTACAGAGTGATTACATGCACAGTGAAACCTGGGTGCAGAGTGATTATATACACAGTTACACCTGGGTACAGAGTGATTATGTACAGGGTGAAACCTGGGTAATGAGTGATTATATTCAAAGTGATAACTGGGTACAGAGTGATTATATACACAATGAGTCCTGCGTTCAGAGTGATTATATACACAGTGAAACCTGGGTACAGAGTGATTATATTCACAGTGAAACCTGGGTACAGAGTGATTATATACATGGTAAAGCCTGGGTACTGAGTGATTATATACACGGTGAAACCTGGGTAATGAGTGATTATATACATTGTGAAACCTGGGTACAGAGAGATTATATACAGGGTGAAACCTTGGTACAGAGTGATTATATTCACAATGAGTCCTGGGTACAGCGTGATTATGTTCACAGTGAAAACTGGGTACAGAGTGTTTATATACACAGTGAAACCAGTGTACAGAGTGATTATATACACGCTGAAAACTGGGTATAGAGTGATTATATTCACAGTGAAACCTGGGTACAGAGTGATTATATACACAATGAGTCCTGGGTACAGAGTGATTATACACACAGAGTTACCCGATTTCAGAGTGATTATATACACAGTGAAACCTGGGGACAGAGTGATTATATACACGGTGAAACCTGGGTAATGAGTGATTATATGCACAGTGAAACCTGGGTACAGAGTGATTATATACACGGTGAAACCTGGGTAATGAGTGATTATATACATAGTGAAACCTGGTTACAGAGTGATTATATACACAATGAGTCCTGGGTACAGAGTGATTATGTTCACAGTGATAACTGGGTACAGAGTGATTATATACATGGTGAAGCCTGGGTAATGAGTGATTATATACACAGTGAAACCTGGGTACAGAGTGATTATATACACAATGAGTCCAGGGTACAGAGTGATTATATTGACAGTGAAACCTGGGTACAGAGTGAATATATACACAATGAGTCCCGGGTACCGAGTGATTATATGCACTGTGAAACCAGGGTACAGAGTGATTATATACACGGTGAAACCTGGGTACAGTGTGATTATATTCATAGTGAATCCTGGGTACAGAGTGATTATATACACAATGAGTCCTGGGTACAGAGTGATTATATACACAATGAGTCCTGGGTACAGAGTGATTATATGCACAGTGATACCTGGGTACAGAGTGATTATATACACTGTGAAACCTGTGTACAGAGTCATAATATACTCAGTGAAACATGGGTACAGCGTGATTATGTTCACAGTGAAACCTGGTTACAGAGTGATTATATACACAATGAGTCCTGGGTACACAGTGATTATGTTCACAGTGATAACTGGGTACAGAGTGATTATATACATGGTGAAGCCTGGGTAATGAGTGATTATATACACAGTGAAACCTGGGTACAGTGTGATTATACACACAATGAGTCCAGGGTACAGAGTGATTATATTGACAGTGAAACCTGGGTACAGAGTGAATATATACACAATGAGTCCCGGGTACCGAGTGATTATATGCACTGTGAAACCAGGGTACAGAGTGATTATATACACGGTGAAACCTGGGTACAGAGTAATTATATACACAATGAGTCCTGGGTACAGACTGATTATATTCACAGTGAAACTTGGGAACAGTGTGATTATATACACGGTGAAACCTGGGTATAGAGTGATTAAATACGCGGTGAAAAATGTGTACAGTGTGTTTATATACACTGTGAGTCCTGGGTAAAGAGTGAATATATATACACAGTGTAACCAGAGTACACAATGATTATATTCACAATGTGTCCTGGGTACAGAGAGATTATATGCACAGTGAACCCTGGGTACAGAGTGATTATATACACGGTGAAACCTGGGTAATGAGTGATTATATGGACAGTGAAACCTGGGTACAGAGTAATTATATTCACAATGAAACCTGGGTGCAGAGTGATTATATACACATTGAAACCTGGGTACAGAGTGACTATATACAGGGTGAAACCTGGGTAATGACTGAATATACACAGTGAAACCTGGGTACAGAGTGATAATATACACAGTGAAATCTGGATACAGAGTGATTATATGCACAGTGAAACCAGGTTACAGAGTGATTATATACACGGTGAAACCTGGGTAATGAGTGATTATATGTACAGTGATACCTGGGTACAGAGTGATTATATACACAGTGAAAACTGGGTACAGAGTGATTATATTCACAGTGGAACCTGGGTACAGAGTAATTATATTCACAGTGAAACCTGGGTACAGAGTGATTATATACACAGTGAAATCTGGATACAGAGTGATTATATGCACAGTGAAACCAGGTTACAGAGTGATTATATACACGGTGAAACCTGGGTAATGAGTGATTATATACACAGTGAAAACTGGGTACAGAGTGATTATATTCACAGTGGAACCTGGGTACAGAGTAATTATATTCACAGTGAAACCTGGGTGCAGAGTGATTATATACACAGTGAAACCTGGGTACAGTGTGATTATATACACGGTGAAACCTGGGTATAGAGTGATTATATGCACAGAGAAACCTGGGTACAGAGTGATTATATAGACGGTGAAACCTGGGTTATGAGTGATTATATACATAGTGAAACCTGGGTACAGAGTGATTATATACACAATGAGTCCTGGGTACAGAGTGATAATATACACACTGAACCCTGGGTAAAGAGAGATTATATACACGGTGAAACCTGGGTATAGAGTGATTATATACACAGTGAAACCTTGGTTCAGAGTGATTGTATTAACAGTGAATCCTGGGTACAGAGTCATTATATACTCAGTGAAACCTGGGTACAGAGTGATTATGTTCACAGTCAAACCTGGGTACTGAGTGATTATATACAGGGTGAAACCTGGGTAATGAGTGATTACATACACAGTGAAACCTGGGTACAGAGTGATTATATACACAATGAGTCCTGGGTACAGAGTGATTATATTCACAGTGAAACCTGGCTAAAGAGTGATTATATACACAGTGAACCCTGGGTACAGAGTGATTATATTCACAGTGAAACCTGGGTATAGAGTATTTATATACACAATGAGTCCTGGGTACCGAGTGATTATATGCACTGTGAAACCAGGGTACAGTGTGATTATATTCACAGTGAAACCTGGGTACAGAGTGATTATATAGACAATGAGTCCTGGGTACAGAGTGATTATATACACAATGAGTCCTGGGTGCAGAGTGATTATATACAGGGTGAAACCTGGGTAATGAGTGATTATATTCAAAGTGAAAACTGTGTGCAGAGTGATTATATACACAATGAGTCCTGGGTACAGAGTGATTATATACACAGTGAAACCTGGGTACAGAGTGATTATATTCACAGTGAAACCTGGGTACAGAGTGATTATATACATTGTGAAACCTGGGTACAGAGAGATTATATACAGGGTGAAACCTTGGTACACAGTGATTATATTCACAATGAGTCCTGGGTACAGCGTGATTATGTTCACAGTGAAAACTGGGTACAGTGTGATCATATACACAGTGAAACCAGTGTACAGAGTGATTATATACACGCTGAAAACTGGGTATAGAGTGATTATATTCACAGTGAAACCTGGGTACAGAGTGATTATATACACAATGAGTCCTGGGTACAGAGTGATTATACACACAGAGTTACCCGATTTCAGAGTGATTATATACACAGTGAAACCTGGGGACAGAGTGATTACATAAACGGTGAAACCAGGGTATAGAGTGATTATATGCACAGTGAAACCTGGGTACAGATTGATTATATACACGGTGAAACCTGGGTACAGAGTGATTATATACACAATGAGTCCTGGCTACAGAGTGATTATGTTCACAGTGATACCTGGGTACAGAGTGATTATATACACGGTGAAGCCTGGGTATTGAGTGATTATATACACAGTGAAACCTGGGTACAGCTTGATTATAGTCACTGTGAAACCTGGGTACAGAGTGATTATATACAGAGTTAAACCTGGGTACAGTGTGATTATATTCACAATGAAACCTGGGTACAGAGTTATTATATACACAATCAGTCCTGGGTACAGAGTTATTATATACACAATGAGTCCTGGGTACAGAGTGATTATATACACAGTGAAATCTGGATACAGAGTGATTATATGCACAGTGAAACCAGGTTACAGAGTGATTATATACACGGTGAAACCTGGGTAATGAGTGATTATATACACAGTGAAAACTGGGTACAGAGTGATTATATTCACAGTGGAACCTGGGTACAGAGTAATTATATTCACAGTGAAACCTGGGTGCAGAGTGAATATATACACAGTGAAACCTGGGTACAGTGTGATTATATACACGGTGAAACCTGGGTATAGAGTGATTATATGCACAGAGAAACCTGGGTACAGAGTGATTATATAGACGGTGAAACCTGGGTTATGAGTGATTATATACATAGTGAAACCTGGGTACAGAGTGATTATATACACAATGAGTCCTGGGTACAGAGTGATAATATACACACTGAACCCTAGGTAAAGAGAGATTATATACACGGTGAAACCTGGGTATAGAGTGATTATATACACAGTGAAACCTTGGTTCAGAGTGATTGTATTCACAGTGAATCCTGGGTACAGAGTCATTATATACTCAGTGAAACCTGGGTACAGAGTGATTATGTTCACAGTCAAACCTGGGTACTGAGTGATTATATACAGGGTGAAACCTGGGTAATGAGTGATTACATACACAGTGAAACCTGGGTACAGAGTGATTATATACACAATGAGTCCTGGGTACAGAGTGATTATATTCACAGTGAAACCTGGCTAAAGAGTGATTATATACACAGTGAACCCTGGGTACAGAGTGATTATATTCACAGTGAAACCTGGGTATAGAGTATTTATATACACAATGAGTCCTGGGTACCGAGTGATTATATGCACTGTGAAACCAGGGTACAGTGTGATTATATTCACAGTGAAACCTGGGTACAGAGTGATTATATAGACAATGAGTCCTGGGTACAGAGTGATTATATACACAATGAGTCCTGGGTGCAGAGTGATTATATACAGGGTGAAACCTGGGTAATGAGTGATTATATTCAAAGTGAAACCTGGGTGCAGAGTGATTATATACACAGTGAAACCTGGGTATAGTGTGATTATATACACGGTGAAACCTGGGTATAGAGTGATTATATGCACAGAGAAACCTGGGTACAGAGTGATTATATACACGGTGAACCCTGGGTTATGAGTGATTATATACATAGTGAAACCTGGGTACAGAGTGATTATATACACACTGAGTCCTGGGTACAGAGTGATAATATACACACTGAACCCTGGGTACAGAGTGATTTTATACACAGTGAAACCTGGGTACAGAGTGATTAAAAACTCAGTGAAACCTGGTTACAGAGTGATTATATTCACAGTGAAACCTGGGTACAGGGTGATTATATACACAATGAGTACTGGGTACAGAGTGATTATACACACAGTGATACCCGGTTTCAGAGTGATTATATACACAGTGAAACCTGGGTACAGAGTGATTGTATACACACTGAGTCCTGGGTACAGAGTGATAATATACACACTGAACCCTGGGTACAGAGAGATTAAATACACGGTGAAACCTGGGTATAGAGTGATTATATACACAGTGAAACCTTGGTTCAGAGTGATTGTGTTCACAGTGAATCCTGGGTACAGAGTCATTATATACTCAGTGAAACCTGGGTACAGAGTGATTATGTTCACTGTGAAACCTGGGTACAGAGTGATTATATACAGGGTGAAACCTGGGTAATGAGTGATTACATACACAGTGAAACCTGGGTACAGAGTGATTATATACACACTGAGTCCTGGGTACAGAGTGATAATATACACACTGAACCCTGGGTACAGAGTGATTTTATACACAGTGAAACCTGGGTACAGAGTGATTAAAAACTCAGTGAAACCTGGTTACAGAGTGATTATATTCACAGTTAAACCTGGGTACAGTGTGATTATATACACAATGAGTACTGGGTACAGAGTGATTATACACACAGTGATACCCGGTTTCAGAGTGATTATATACACAGTGAAACCTGGGTACAGAGTGATTGTATACACACTGAGTCCTGGGTACAGAGTGATAATATACACACTGAACCCTGGGTACAGAGAGATTATATACACGGTGAAACCTGGGTATAGAGTGATTATATACACAGTGAAACCTTGGTTCAGAGTGATTGTGTTCACAGTGAATCCTGGGTAGAGAGTCATTATATACTCAGTGAAACCTGGGTACAGAGTGATTATGTTCACTGTGAAACCTGGGTACAGAGTGATTATATACAGGGTGAAACCTGGGTAATGAGTGATTACATACACAGTGAAACCTGGGTACAGAGTGATTATATACACAATGAGTCCTGGGTACAGAGTGATTATGTTCACAGTGATAACTGGGTACAGAGTGATTATATGTACAGTGAAACCTGGGTACAGAGTAATTATATTCACAATGAAACCTGGGTGCAGAGTGATTATATACACATTGAAATCTGGATACAGAGTGATTATATGCACAGTGAAACCAGGTTACAGAGTGATTATATACACGGTGAAACCTGAGTAATGAGTGATTATATGTACAGTGATACCTGGGTACAGAGTGATTATATACACAGTGAAAACTGGGTACAGAGTGATTATATTCACAGTGGAACCTGGGTACAGAGTAATTATATTCACAGTGAAACCTGGGTATAGAGTGATTAGATGCACAGAGAAACCTGGGTACAGAGTGATTATATACACGGTGAAACCTGGGTTATGAGTGATTATATACATAGTGAAACCTGGGTACAGAGTGATTATATACACACTGAGTCCTGGGTACAGAGTGATAATATACACACTGAACCCTGGGTACAGAGTGATTATAAACTCAGTGAAACCTGGTTACAGAGAGATTATATTCACAGTGAAACCTGGGTACAGTGTGATTATATTCACAGTGAAACCTGGGTACAGAGTGATTATATACACAATGAGTCCTGGGTACAGAGTGATTATACACACAGTGATACCCGGTTTCAGAGTGATTATATACACAGTGAAACCTGGGTACAGAGAGATTGTATACACGGTGAAGCCTGGGTATTGAGTGATTATATACACAGTGAAACCTGGGTACAGAGTGATTATATACACAATGAGTCCTGGGTACAGAGTGATTATACACACAGAGTTACCCGATTTCAGAGTGATTATATACACAATGAGTCCTGGGTACAGAGTGATTATACACACAGTGTTACCCGATTTCAGAGTGATTATATACACAGTGAAACCTGGGGACAGAGTGATTACATAAACGGTGAAACCAGGGTATAGAGTGATTATATGCACAGTGAATCCTGGGTACAGCTTGATTATAGTCACTGTGAAACCTGGGTACAGAGTGATTATATACAGAGTTAAACCTGGGTACAGTGTGATTATATTCACAATGAAACCTGGGTACAGAGTTATTATATACACAATCAGTCCTGGGTACAGAGTTATTATATACACAATGAGTCCTGGGTACAGAGTGATTATATATACAGTGAAACCTGGGTACAGAGTGATTATATACACAATGAGTCCTGGGTACAGAGTGATTATATTCACAATGTGTCCTGGGTACAGAGAGATTATATGCACATTGAAACCTGGGTACAGAGTGACTATATACAGGGTGAAACCTGGGTAATGACTTAATATACACAGTGAAACCTGGGTACAGAGTGATTATATACACAGTGAAATCTGGATACAGAGTGATTATATGCACAGTGAAACCAGGTTACAGAGTGATTATATACACGGTGAAACCTGGGTAATGAGTGATTATATGTACAGTGATACCTGGGTACAGAGTGATTATATACACAGTGAAAACTGGGTACAGAGTGATTATATTCACAGTGGAAACTGGGTACAGAGTAATTATATTCACAGTGAAACCTGGGTGCAGAGTGATTATATACACAGTGAAACCTGGGTATAGTGTGATTATATACACGGTGAAACCTGGGTATAGAGTGATTATATGCACAGAGAAACCTGGGTACAGAGTGATTATATACACGGTGAACCCTGGGTTATGAGTGATTATATACATAGTGAAACCTGGGTACAGAGTGATTATATACACACTGAGTCCTGGGTACAGAGTGATAATATACACACTGAACCCTGGGTACAGAGTGATTTTATACACAGTGAAACCTGGGTACAGAGTGATTAAAAACTCAGTGAAACCTGGTTACAGAGTGATTATATTCACAGTGAAACCTGGGTACAGTGTGATTATATACACAATGAGTACTGGGTACAGAGTGATTATACACACAGTGATACCCGGTTTCAGAGTGATTATATACACAGTGAAACCTGGGTACAGAGTGATTGTATACACACTGAGTCCTGGGTACAGAGTGATAATATACACACTGAACCCTGGGTACAGAGAGATTATATACACGGTGAAACCTGGGTATAGAGTGATTATATACACAGTGAAACCTTGGTTCAGAGTGATTGTGTTCACAGTGAATCCTGGGTACAGAGTCATTATATACTCAGTGAAACCTGGGTACAGAGTGATTATGTTCACTGTGAAACCTGGGTACAGAGTGATTATATACAGGGTGAAACCTGGGTAATGACTTAATATACACAGTGAAACCTGGGTACAGAGTGATTATATACACAGTGAAATCTGGATACAGAGTGATTATATGCACAGTGAAACCAGGTTACAGAGTGATTATATACACGGTGAAACCTGGGTAATGAGTGATTATATGTACAGTGATACCTGGGTACAGAGTGATTATATACACAGTGAAAACTGGGGACAGAGTGATTACATAAACGGTGAAACCAGGGTATAGAGTGATTATATGCACAGTGAATCCTGGGTACAGCTTGATTATAGTCACTGTGAAACCTGGGTACAGAGTGATTATATACAGAGTTAAACCTGGGTACAGTGTGATTATATTCACAATGAAACCTGGGTACAGAGTTATTATATACACAATCAGTCCTGGGTACAGAGTTATTATATACACAATGAGTCCTGGGTACAGAGTGATTATATATACAGTGAAACCTGGGTACAGAGTGATTATATACACAATGAGTCCTGGGTACAGAGTGATTATATTCACAATGTGTCCTGGGTACAGAGAGATTATATGCACATTGAAACCTGGGTACAGAGTGACTATATACAGGGTGAAACCTGGGTAATGACTTAATATACACAGTGAAACCTGGGTACAGAGTGATTATATACACAGTGAAATCTGGATACAGAGTGATTATATGCACAGTGAAACCAGGTTACAGAGTGATTATATACACGGTGAAACCTGGGTAATGAGTGATTATATGTACAGTGATACCTGGGTACAGAGTGATTATATACACAGTGAAAACTGGGTACAGAGTGATTATATTCACAGTGGAAACTGGGTACAGAGTAATTATATTCACAGTGAAACCTGGGTGCAGAGTGATTATATACACAGTGAAACCTGGGTATAGTGTGATTATATACACGGTGAAACCTGGGTATAGAGTGATTATATGCACAGAGAAACCTGGGTACAGAGTGATTATATACACGGTGAACCCTGGGTTATGAGTGATTATATACATAGTGAAACCTGGGTACAGAGTGATTATATACACACTGAGTCCTGGGTACAGAGTGATAATATACACACTGAACCCTGGGTACAGAGTGATTTTATACACAGTGAAACCTGGGTACAGAGTGATTAAAAACTCAGTGAAACCTGGTTACAGAGTGATTATATTCACAGTGAAACCTGGGTACAGTGTGATTATATACACAATGAGTACTGGGTACAGAGTGATTATACACACAGTGATACCCGGTTTCAGAGTGATTATATACACAGTGAAACCTGGGTACAGAGTGATTGTATACACACTGAGTCCTGGGTACAGAGTGATAATATACACACTGAACCCTGGGTACAGAGAGATTATATACACGGTGAAACCTGGGTATAGAGTGATTATATACACAGTGAAACCTTGGTTCAGAGTGATTGTGTTCACAGTGAATCCTGGGTACAGAGTCATTATATACTCAGTTAAACCTGGGTACAGAGTGATTATGTTCACTGTGAAACCTGGGTACAGAGTGATTATATACAGGGTGAAACCTGGGTAATGACTTAATATACACAGTGAAACCTGGGTACAGAGTGATTATATACACAGTGAAATCTGGATACAGAGTGATTATATGCACAGTGAAACCAGGTTACAGAGTGATTATATACACGGTGAAACCTGGGTAATGAGTGATTATATGTACAGTGATACCTGGGTACAGAGTGATTATATACACAGTGAAAACTGGGTACAGAGTGATTATATTCACAGTGGAAACTGGGTACAGAGTAATTATATTCACAGTGAAACCTGGGTGCAGAGTGATTATATACACAGTGAAACCTGGGTATAGTGTGATTATATACACGGTGAAACCTGGGTATAGAGTGATTATATGCACAGAGAAACCTGGGTACAGAGTGATTATATACACGGTGAACCCTGGGTTATGAGTGATTATATACATAGTGAAACCTGGGTACAGAGTGATTATATACACACTGAGTCCTGGGTACAGAGTGATAATATACACACTGAACCCTGGGTACAGAGTGATTTTATACACAGTGAAACCTGGGTACAGAGTGATTAAAAACTCAGTGAAACCTGGTTACAGAGTGATTATATTCACAGTGAAACCTGGGTACAGTGTGATTATATACACAATGAGTACTGGGTACAGAGTGATTATACACACAGTGATACCCGGTTTCAGAGTGATTATATACACAGTGAAACCTGGGTACAGAGTGATTGTATACACACTGAGTCCTGGGTACAGAGTGATAATATACACACTGAACCCTGGGTACAGAGAGATTATATACACGGTGAAACCTGGGTATAGAGTGATTATATACACAGTGAAACCTTGGTTCAGAGTGATTGAGTTCACAGTGAATCCTGGGTACAGAGTCATTATATACTCAGTGAAACCTGGGTACAGAGTGATTATGTTCACTGTGAAACCTGGGTACAGAGTGATTATATACAGGGTGAAACCTGGGTAATGAGTGATTACATACACAGTGAAACCTGGGTACAGAGTGATTATATACACACTGAGTCCTGGGTACAGAGTGATAATATACACACTGAACCCTGGGTACAGAGTGATTTTATACACAGTGAAACCTGGGTACAGAGTGATTAAAAACTCAGTGAAACCTGGTTACAGAGTGATTATATTCACAGTGAAACCTGGGTACAGTGTGATTATATACACAATGAGTACTGGGTACAGAGTGATTATACACACAGTGATACCCGGTTTCAGAGTGATTATATACACAGTGAAACCTGGGTACAGAGTGATTGTATACACACTGAGTCCTGGGTACAGAGTGATAATATACACACGAAACCCTGGGTACAGAGAGATTATATACACGGTGAAACCTGGGTATAGAGTGATTATATACACAGTGAAACCTTGGTTCAGAGTGATTGTGTTCACAGTGAATCCTGGGTAGAGAGTCATTATATACTCAGTGAAACCTGGGTACAGAGTGATTATGTTCACTGTGAAACCTGGGTACAGAGTGATTATATACAGGGTGAAACCTGGGTAATGAGTGATTACATACACAGTGAAACCTGGGTACAGAGTGATTATATACACAATGAGTCCTGGGTACAGAGTGATTATGTTCACAGTGATAACTGGGTACAGAGTGATTATATGTACAGTGAAACCTGGGTACAGAGTAATTATATTCACAATGAAACCTGGGTGCAGAGTGATTATATACACATTGAAATCTGGATACAGAGTGATTATATGCACAGTGAAACCAGGTTACAGAGTGATTATATACACGGTGAAACCTGAGTAATGAGTGATTATATGTACAGTGATACCTGGGTACAGAGTGATTATATACACAGTGAAAACTGGGTACAGAGTGATTATATTCACAGTGGAACCTGGGTACAGAGTAATTATATTCACAGTGAAACCTGGGTGCAGAGTGATTATATACACAGTGAAACCTGGGTACAGTGTGATTATATACACGGTGAAACCTGGGTATAGAGTGATTAGATGCACAGAGAAACCTGGGTACAGAGTGATTATATACACGGTGAAACCTGGGTTATGAGTGATTATATACATAGTGAAACCTGGGTACAGAGTGATTATGTTCACTGTGAAACCTGGGTACAGAGTGATTATATACAGGGTGAAACCTGGGTAATGAGTGATTACATACACAGTGAAACCTGGGTACAGAGTGATTATATACACACTGAGTCCTGGGTACAGAGTGATAATATACACACTGACCCTGGGTACAGAGTGATTATAAACTCAGTGAAACCTGGTTACAGAGAGATTATATTCACAGTGAAACCTGGGTACAGTGTGATTATATTCACAGTGAAACCTGGGTACAGAGTGATTATATACACAATGAGTCCTGGGTACAGAGTGATTATACACACAGTGATACCCGGTTTCAGAGTGATTATATACACAGTGAAACCTGGGTACAGAGAGATTGTATACACGGTGAAGCCTGGGTATTGTGTGATTATATACACAGTGAAACCTGGGTACAGAGTGATTGTATACACAATGAGTCCTGGGTACAGAGTGATTATACACACAGAGTTACCCGATTTCAGAGTGATTATATACACAATGAGTCCTGGGTACAGAGTGATTATACACACAGTGTTACCCGATTTCAGAGTGATTATATACACAGTGAAACCTGGGGACAGAGTGATTACATAAACGGTGAAACCAGGGTATAGAGTGATTATATGCACAGTGAATCCTGGGTACAGCTTGATTATAGTCACTGTGAAACCTGGGTACAGAGTGATTATATACAGAGTTAAACCTGGGTACAGTGTGATTATATTCACAATGAAACCTGGGTACAGAGTTATTATATACACAATCAGTCCTGGGTACAGAGTTATTATATACACAATGAGTCCTGGGTACAGAGTGATTATATATACAGTGAAACCTGGGTACAGAGTGATTATATACACAATGAGTCCTGGGTACAGAGTGATTATATTCACAATGTGTCCTGGGTACAGAGAGATTATATGCACATTGAAACCTGGGTACAGAGTGACTATATACAGGGTGAAACCTGGGTAATGACTTAATATACACAGTGAAACCTGGGTACAGAGTGATTATATACACAGTGAAATCTGGATACAGAGTGATTATATGCACAGTGAAACCAGGTTACAGAGTGATTATATACACGGTGAAACCTGGGTAATGAGTGATTATATGTACAGTGATACCTGGGTACAGAGTGATTATATACACAGTGAAAACTGGGTACAGAGTGATTATATTCACAGTGGAAACTGGGTACAGAGTAATTATATTCACAGTGAAACCTGGGTGCAGAGTGATTATATACACAGTGAAACCTGGGTATAGTGTGATTATATACACGGTGAAACCTGGGTATAGAGTGATTATATGCACAGAGAAACCTGGGTACAGAGTGATTATATACACGGTGAACCCTGGGTTATGAGTGATTATATACATAGTGAAACCTGGGTACAGAGTGATTATATACACACTGAGTCCTGGGTACAGAGTGATAATATACACACTGAACCCTGGGTACAGAGTGATTTTATACACAGTGAAACCTGGGTACAGAGTGATTAAAAACTCAGTGAAACCTGGTTACAGAGTGATTATATTCACAGTGAAACCTGGGTACAGTGTGATTATATACACAATGAGTACTGGGTACAGAGTGATTATACACACAGTGATACCCGGTTTCAGAGTGATTATATACACAGTGAAACCTGGGTACAGAGTGATTGTATACACACTGAGTCCTGGGTACAGAGTGATAATATACACACTGAACCCTGGGTACAGAGAGATTATATACACGGTGAAACCTGGGTATAGAGTGATTATATACACAGTGAAACCTTGGTTCAGAGTGATTGTGTTCACAGTGAATCCTGGGTACAGAGTCATTATATACTCAGTGAAACCTGGGTACAGAGTGATTATGTTCACTGTGAAACCTGGGTACAGAGTGATTATATACAGGGTGAAACCTGGGTAATGAGTGATTACATACACAGTGAAACCTGGGTACAGAGTGATTATATACACAATGAGTCCTGGGTACAGAGTGATTATATTCACAGTGAAACCTGGCTAAAGAGTGATTATATACACAGTGAACCCTGCGTACAGAGTGATTATATTCACAGTGAAACCTGGGTATAGAGTGATTATATACACAATGAGTCCTGGGTACCGAGTGATTATATGCACAATGAGTCCTGGGTACAGAGTGATTATATGCACAGTGATACCTGGGTACAGAGTGATTATATACACTGTGAAACCTGTGTACAGAGTGATTATGTTCACAGTGAAACCTGGGTACAGAGTGATTACATACACAGTGAAACCTGGGTACAGAGTGATTATATACACAATGAGTCCTGGGTACAGAGTGATTATATGCACAGTGATCCCTGGGTACAGAGTGATTATATACTCAGTGAAACCTGGGTACAGAGTGATTATGTTCACAGTGAAACCTGGGTACAGAGTGATTACATACACAGTGAAACCTGGGTGCAGAGTGATTATATACACAGTGACACCTGGGTACAGAGTGATTATATACAGGGTGAAACCTGGGTAATGAGTGATTATATTCAAAGTGAAAACTAGGTACAGAGTGATTATATACACAATGAGTCCTGGGTACAGACTGATTATATACACAGTGAAACCTGGGTACAGAGTGATTATATTCACAGTGAAACCTGGGTACAGAGTGATTATATACACGGTGAAGCCTGGGTACTGAGTGATCATATACACAGTGAAACCTGGGTATAGAGTGATTATATACACGGTGAAACCTGGGTAATGAGTGATTATATACATTGTGAAACCTGGGTACAGAGAGATTATATACAGGGTGAAACCTTGGTACAGAGTGATTATATTCACAATGAGTCCTTGGTACAGCGTGATTATGTTCACAGTGAAAACTGGGTACAGTGTGATTATATACACAGTGAAACCAGTGTACAGAGTGATTATTTACACGCTGAAAACTGGGTATAGTGTGATTATATTCACAGTGAAACCTGGGTACAGAGTGATTATATACACAATGAGTCCTGGGTACAGAGTGATTATACACACAGAGTTACCCGATTTCAGAGTGATTATATACACAGTGAAACCTGGGTACAGAGTGATTATATACACAATGAGTCCTGGGTACAGAGTGATTATGTTCACAGTGATACCTGGGTACAGAGTGATTATATACACGGTGAAACCTGTGTTCCGAGCAATTATGTGTACTGTGAAACCTGGGTATAGAGTGATTATATACACAATGTGTCCTGGGTACCGAGTGATTATATGCACTGTGAAACCAGGGTACTGAGTGATTATATACACGGTGAAACCTGGGTACAGAGTGATTATATTCACAGTGAAACCTGGGTACAGAGTGATTATATACACGGTGAAACCTGGGTACAGAGTGATTATAGTCACAGTGAAACCTGGGTACAGAGTGATTATATACACAATGAGTCCTGGGTTCAGAGTGATTATATACACAATGAGTCCTGGGTACAGAGTGATTATATGCACAGTGATACCTGGGTACAGAGTGATTATATACACTGTGAAACCTCTGTACAGAGTCATAATATACTCAGTGAAACATGGGTACAGCATGATTATGTTCACAGTGAAACCTGGGTACAGAGTGATTACATGCACAGTGAAACCTGGGTGCAGAGTGATTATATACACAGTTACACCTGGGTACAGAGTGATTATGTACAGGGTGAAACCTGGGTAATGAGTGATTATATTCAAAGTGATAACTGGGTACAGAGTGATTATATACACAATGAGTCCTGCGTTCAGAGTGATTATATACACAGTGAAACCTGGGTACAGAGTGATTATATTCACAGTGAAACCTGGGTACAGAGTGATTATATACATGGTAAAGCCTGGGTACTGAGTGATTATATACACGGTGAAACCTGGGTAATGAGTGATTATATACATTGTGAAACCTGGGTACAGAGAGATTATATACAGGGTGAAACCTTGGTACAGAGTGATTATATTCATAATGAGTCCTGGGTACAGCGTGATTATGTTCACAGTGAAAACTGGGTACAGAGTGTTTATATACACAGTGAAACCAGTGTACAGAGTGATTATATACACGCTGAATACTGGGTATAGAGTGATTATATTCACAGTGAAACCTGGGTACAGAGTGATTATATACACAATGAGTCCTGGGTACAGAGTGATTATACACACAGAGTTACCCGATTTCAGAGTGATTATATACACAGTGAAACCTGGGGACAGAGTGATTATATACACGGTGACACCTGGGTAATGAGTGATTATATGCACAGTGAAACCTGGGTACAGAGTGATTATATACACGGTGAAACCTGGGTAATGAGTGATTATATACATAGTGAAACCTGGTTACAGAGTGATTATATACACAATGAGTCCTGGGTACAGAGTGATTATGTTCACAGTGATAACTGGGTACAGAGTGATTATATACATGGTGAAGCCTGGGTAATGAGTGATTATATACACAGTGAAACCTGGGTACAGAGTGATTATATACACAATGAGTCCAGGGTACAGAGTGATTATATTGACAGTGAAACCTGGGTACAGAGTGAATATATACACAATGAGTCCCGGGTACCGAGTGATTATATGCACTGTGAAACCAGGGTACAGAGTGATTATATACACGGTGAAACCTGGGTACAGTGTGATTATATTCACAGTGAATCCTGGGTACAGAGTGATTATATACACAATGAGTCCTGGGTACAGAGTGATTATATACACAATGAGTCCTGGGTACAGAGTGATTATATGCACAGTGATACCTGGGTACAGAGTGATTATATACACTGTGAAACCTGTGTACAGAGTCATAATATACTCAGTGAAACATGGGTACAGCGTGATTATGTTCACAGTGAAACCTGGGTACAGAGTGATTACATGCACAGTGAAACCTGGGTGCAGAGTGATTATATACACAGTTACACCTGGGTACAGAGTGATTATGTACAGGGTGAAACCTGGGTAATGAGTGATTATATTCAAAGTGAAAACTGGGTACAGAGTGATTATATACACAATGAGTCCTGGGTTCAGAGTGATTATATACACAGTGAAACCTGGGTACAGAGTGATTATATTCACAGTGAAACCTGGGTACAGAGTGATTATATACATGGTAAAGCCTGGGTACTGAGTGATTATATACACGGTGAAACCTGGGTTATGAGTGATTATATACATTGTGAAACCTGGGTACAGAGAGATTATATACAGGGTGAAACCTTGGTACAGAGTGATTATATTCACAATGAGTCCTGGGTACAGCGTGATTATGTTCACAGTGAAAACTGGGTACAGAGTGTTTATATACACAGTGAAACCAGTGTACAGAGTGATTATATACACGCTGAAAACTGGGTATAGAGTGATTATATTCACAGTGAAACCTGGGTACAGAGTGATTATATACACAATGAGTCCTGGGTACAGAGTGATTATACACACAGAGTTACCCGATTTCAGAGTGATTATATACACAGTGAAACCTGGGGACAGATTGATTATATACACGGTGAAACCTGGGTAATGAGTGATTATATGCACAGTGAAACCTGGGTACAGAGTGATTATATACACGGTGAAACCTGGGTAATGAGTGATTATATACATAGTGAAACCTGGTTACAGAGTGATTATATACACAATGAGTCCTGGGTACACAGTGATTATGTTCACAGTGATAACTGGGTACAGAGTGATTATATACATGGTGAAGCCTGGGTAATGAGTGATTATATACACAGTGAAACCTGGGTACAGTGTGATTATACACACAATGAGTCCAGGGTACAGAGTGATTATATTGACAGTGAAACCTGGGTACAGAGTGAATATATACACAATGAGTCCCGGGTACCGAGTGATTATATGCACTGTGAAACCAGGGTACAGAGTGATTATATACACGGTGAAACCTGGGTACAGAGTAATTATATACACAATGAGTCCTGGGTACAGACTGATTATATTCACAGTGAAACTTGGGAACAGTGTGATTATATACACGGTGAAACCTGGGTATAGAGTGATTAAATACGCGGTGAAAAATGTGTACAGTGTGTTTATATACACTGTGAGTCCTGGGTAAAGAGTGAATATATATACACAGTGTAACCAGAGTACACAATGATTATATTCACAATGTGTCCTGGGTACAGAGAGATTATATGCACAGTGAAACCTGGGTACAGAGTGATTATATACACGGTGAAACCTGGGTAATGAGTGATTATATGGACAGTGAAACCTGGGTACAGAGTAATTATATTCACAATGAAACCTGGGTGCAGAGTGATTATATACACATTGAAACCTGGGTACAGAGTGACTATATACAGGGTGAAACCTGGGTAATGACTGAATATACACAGTGAAACCTGGGTACAGAGTGATAATATACACAGTGAAATCTGGATACAGAGTGATTATATGCACAGTGAAACCAGGTTACAGAGTGATTATATACACGGTGAAACCTGGGTAATGAGTGATTATATGTACAGTGATACCTGGGTACAGAGTGATTATATACACAGTGAAAACTGGGTACAGAGTGATTATATTCACAGTGGAACCTGGGTACAGAGTAATTATATTCACAGTGAAACCTGGGTGCAGAGTGATTATATACACAGTGAAACCTGGGTACAGAGTGATTATATACACAGTGAAATCTGGATACAGAGTGATTATATGCACAGTGAAACCAGGTTACAGAGTGATTATATACACGGTGAAACCTGGGTAATGAGTGATTATATACACAGTGAAAACTGGGTACAGAGTGATTATATTCACAGTGGAACCTGGGTACAGAGTAATTATATTCACAGTGAAACCTGGGTGCAGAGTGATTATATACACAGTGAAACCTGGGTACAGTGTGATTATATACACGGTGAAACCTGGGTATAGAGTGATTATATGCACAGAGAAACCTGGGTACAGAGTGATTATATAGACGGTGAAACCTGGGTTATGAGTGATTATATACATAGTGAAACCTGGGTACAGAGTGATTATATACACAATGAGTCCTGGGTACAGAGTGATAATATACACACTGAACCCTGGGTAAAGAGAGATTATATACACGGTGAAACCTGGGTATAGAGTGATTATATACACAGTGAAACCTTGGTTCAGAGTGATTGTATTCACAGTGAATCCTGGGTACAGAGTCATTATATACTCAGTGAAACCTGGGTACAGAGTGATTATGTTCACAGTCAAACCTGGGTACTGAGTGATTATATACAGGGTGAAACCTGGGTAATGAGTGATTACATACACAGTGAAACCTGGGTACAGAGTGATTATATACACAATGAGTCCTGGGTACAGAGTGATTATATTCACAGTGAAACCTGGCTAAAGAGTGATTATATACACAGTGAACCCTGGGTACAGAGTGATTATATTCACAGTGAAACCTGGGTATAGAGTATTTATATACACAATGAGTCCTGGGTACCGAGTGATTATATGCACTGTGAAACCAGGGTACAGTGTGATTATATTCACAGTGAAACCTGGGTACAGAGTGATTATATAGACAATGAGTCCTGGGTACAGAGTGATTATATACACAATGAGTCCTGGGTGCAGAGTGATTATATACAGGGTGAAACCTGGGTAATGAGTGATTATATTCAAAGTGAAACCTGGGTACAGAGTGATTATATACATTGTGAAACCTGGGTACAGAGAGATTATATACAGGGTGAAACCTTGGTACACAGTGATTATATTCACAATGAGTCCTGGGTACAGCGTGATTATGTTCACAGTGAAAACTGGGTACAGTGTGATCATATACACAGTGAAACCAGTGTACAGAGTGATTATATACACGCTGAAAACTGGGTATAGAGTGATTATATTCACAGTGAAACCTGGGTACAGAGTGATTATATACACAATGAGTCCTGGGTACAGAGTGATTATACACACAGAGTTACCCGATTTCAGAGTGATTATATACACAGTGAAACCTGGGGACAGAGTGATTACATAAACGGTGAAACCAGGGTATAGAGTGATTATATGCACAGTGAAACCTGGGTACAGATTGATTATATACACGGTGAAACCTGGGTACAGAGTGATTATATACACAATGAGTCCTGGCTACAGAGTGATTATGTTCACAGTGATACCTGGGTACAGAGTGATTATATACACGGTGAAGCCTGGGTATTGAGTGATTATATACACAGTGAAACCTGGGTACAGCTTGATTATAGTCACTGTGAAACCTGGGTACAGAGTGATTATATACAGAGTTAAACCTGGGTACAGTGTGATTATATTCACAATGAAACCAGGGTACAGAGTTATTATATACACAATCAGTCCTGGGTACAGAGTTATTATATACACAATGAGTCCTGGGTACAGAGTGATTATATATACAGTGAAACCTGGGTACAGAGTGATTATATACACAATGAGTCCTGGGTACAGAGTGATTATATTCACAATGTGTCCTGGGTACAGAGAGATTATATGCACATTGAAACCTGGGTACAGAGTGACTATATACAGGGTGAAACCTGGGTAATGACTGAATATACACAGTGAAACCTGGGTACAGACTGATTATATACACAGTGAAATCTGGATACAGAGTGATTATATGCACAGTGAAACCAGGTTACAGAGTGATTATATACACGGTGAAACCTGGGTAATGAGTGATTATATGTGCAGTGATACCTGGGTACAGAGTGATTATATACACAGTGAAAACTGGGTACAGAGTGATTATATTCACAGTGGAACCTGGGTACAGAGTAATTATATTCACAGTGAAACCTGGGTGCAAAGTGATTATATACACAGTGAAACCTGGGTATAGAGTGATTATATGCACAGAGAAACCTGGGTACAGAGTGATTATATACACGGTGAAACCTGGGTTATGAGTGATTATATACAGAGTGAAACCTGGGTACAGAGTGATTATATACACACTGAGTCCTGGGTACAGAGTGATAATATACACACTGAACCCTGGGTACAGAGTGATTTTATACACAGTGAAACCTGGGTACAGAGTGATTATAAACTCAGTGAAACCTGGTTACAGAGTGATTATATTCACAGTGAAACCTGGGTACAGTGTGATTATATTCACAGTGAAACCTGGGTACAGAGTGATTATATACACAATGAGTCCTGGGTACAGAGTGATTATACACACAGTGATACCCGGTTTCAGAGTGATTATATACACAGTGAAACCTGGGTACAGAGTGATTGTATACACACTGAACCCTGGGTACAGAGAGATTATATACACGGTGAAACCTGGGTATAGAGTGATTATATACACAGTGAAACCGTGGTTCAGAGTGATTGTGTTCACAGTGAATCCTGGGTACAGAGTCATTATATACTCAGTGAAACCTGGGTACAGAGTGATTATGTTCACTGTGAAACCTGGGTACAGAGTGATTATATACAGGGTGAAACCTGGGTAATGAGTGATTACATACACAGTGAAACCTGGGTACAGAGTGATTATATACACAATTAGTCCTGGGTACAGAGTGATTATATTCACAGTGAAACCTGGCTAAAGAGTGATTATATACACAGTGAACCCTGGGTACAGAGTGATTATATTCACAGTGAAACCTGGGTATAGAGTGATTATATACACAATGAGTCCTGGGTACCGAGTGATTATATGCACAATGAGTCCTGGGTACAGAGTGATTATATGCACAGTGATACCTGGGTACAGAGTGATTATATACACTGTGAAACCTGTGTACAGAGTGATTATGTTCACAGTGAAACCTGGATACAGAGTGATTACATATACAGTGAAACCTGGGTACAGAGTGATTATATACACAATGAGTCCTGGGTACAGAGTGATTATATGCACAGTGAAACCTGGGTACAGAGTGATTATGTTCACAGTGAAACCTGGGTACAGAGTGATTATATACACAATGAGTCCTGGGTACAGAGTGATTATATACAGGGTGAAACCTGGGTAATGAGTGATTATATTCAAAGTGAAAACTGGGTACAGAGTGATTATATACACAATGAGTCCTGGGTACAGACTGATTATATACACAGTGAAACCTGGGTACAGAGTGATTATATTCACAGTGAAACCTGGGTACAGAGTGATTATATACACGGTGAAGCCTGGGTACTGAGTGATCATATACACAGTGAAACCTGGGTATAGAGTGATTATATACACGGTGAAACCTGGGTAATGAGTGATTATATACATTGTGAAACCTGGGTACAGAGAGATTATATACAGGGTGAAACCTTGGTACACAGTGATTATATTCACAATGAGTCCTGGGTACAGCGTGATTATGTTCACAGTGAAAACTGGGTACAGTGTGATTATATACACAGTGAAACCAGTGTACAGAGTGATTATTTACACGCTGAAAACTGGGTATAGAGTGATTATATTCACAGTGAAACCTGGGTACAGAGTGATTATACACACAGAGTTACCCGATTTCAGAGTGATTATATACAGTGAAACCTGGGGACAGAGTGATTATATACACAATGAGTCCTGGGTACAGAGTGATTATGTTCACAGTGATACCTGGGTACAGAGTGATTATATACACGGTGAAGCCTGGGTATTGAGTGATTATATACACAGTGAAACCTGGGTACAGAGTGATTATATACACAATGAGTCCAGGGTACAGAGTGTTTATATTGACAGTGAAACCTGGGTACAGAGTGATTATATACACAATGAGTCCCGGGTACCGAGTGATTATATACACGGTGAAACCTGGGTATAGAGTGATTAACTACGCGGTGAAAAATGTGTACAGTGTGTTTATATACACTGTGAGTCCTGGGTACAGAGTGAATATATATACACTGTGTAACCAGAGTACACAATGATTATATTCACAATGTGTCCTGGGTACAGAGTGATTATATGCACAGTGAAACCTGGGTACAGAGTGATTATATACACTGTGAATCTGGGTAATGAGTGATTATATGTACAGTGAAACCTGGGTACAGAGTAATTATATTCAGAATGAAACCTGGGTGCAGAGTGATTATAAACACATTGAAACCTGGTTACAGAGTGACTATAGACAGGGTGAAACCTGGGTACAGAGTGATTATATACACAGTGAAACCAGGTTACAGAGTGATTATATACACGGTGAAACCTGGGTAATGAGTGATTATATGTACAGTGAAACCTGGGTACAGAGTGATTATATACACAGTGAAAACTGGGTAGAGAGTGATTATATTCACAGCGGAACCTGTGTACAGAGTAATTATATTCACAGTGAAACCTGGGTGCAGAGTGATATATACACAGTGAAACCTGGGTACAGTGTGATTATATACACGGTGAAACCTGGGTATAGAGTGATTATATACACGGTGAAACCTGGGTTTTGAGTGATTATATACATAGTGAAACCTGGGTACAGAGTGATTATATACACACTGAGTCCTGGGTACAGAGTGATAATATACACACTGAACCCTGGGTACAGAGAGATTTTATACACAGTGAAACCTGGGTACAGAGTGATTATAAACTCAGTGAAACCTGGTTACAGAGTGATTATATTCACAGTGAAACCTGGGTACAGTGTGATTATATTCACAGTGAAACCTGGGTACAGAATGATTATATACACAATGAGTCCTGGGTACAGAGTGATTATACACACAGTGATACCCGGTTTCAGAATGATTATATACACAGTGAAACCTGGGTACAGAGTGATTGTATACACACTGAGTCCTGGGTACAGAGTGATTATATACACGGTGAAACCTGGGTATAGAGTGATTATATACACAGTGAAACCTTGGTTCAGAGTGATTGTATTCACAGTGAATCCTGGGTACAGAGTCATTATATACTCAGTGAAACCTGGGTACAGAGTGATTATGTTCACAGTGAAACCTGGGTACAGAGTGTTTATATACAGGGTGAAACCTGGGTAATGAGTGATTACATACACAGTGAAACCTGGGTACAGAGTGATTATATACACAATGAGTCCTGGGTACAGAGTGATTATATTCACAGTGAAACCTGGCTAAAGAGTGATTATATACACGGTGAACCCTGGGTACAGAGTGATTATATTCACAGTGAAACCTGGGTATAGATTGATTATATACACAATGAGTCCTGGGTACCGAGTGATTATATGCACTGTGAAACCAGGGTACCGAGTGATTATATACACGGTGAAACCTGGGTACAGAGTGATTATATTCACAGTGAAACCTGGGTATAGAGTGATTATATACACAATGAGTCCTGGGTACCGAGTGATTATATGCACTGTGAAACCAGGGTACCGAGTGATTATATACACGGTGAAACCTGGGTACAGTGTGATTATATTCACAGTGAATCCTGGGTACAGAGTGATTATATACACAATGAGTCCTGGGTACAGAGTGATTATATACACAATGAGTCCTGGGTACAGAGTGATTATATACACAATGAGTCCTGGGTACAGAGTGATTATATGCACAGTGATACCTGGGTACAGAGTGATTATATACACTGTGAAACCTGTGTACAGAGTCATTATATACTCAGTGAAACCTGGGTACAGCGTGATTATGTTCACAGTGAAACCTGGGTACAGAGTGATTACATACACAGTGAAACCTGGGTGCAGAGTGATTATATACACAGTTACACCTGGGTACAGAGTGATTATGTACAGGGTGAAACCTGGGTAATGAGTGATTATATTCAAAGTGAAAGCTGGGTACAGAGTGATTATATACACAATGAGTCCTGGGTTCAGAGTGATTATATACGCAGTGAAACCTGGGTACAGAGTGATTATATTCACAGTGAAACCTGGGTACAGAGTGATTATATACATGGTAAAGCCTGGGTACTGAGTGATCATATACACAGTGAAACCTGGGTATAGAGTGATTATATACACGGTGAAACCTGGGTAATGAGTGATTATATACATTGTGAAACCTGGGTACAGAGAGATTATATTCACAGTGAAACCTGGGTACAGTGTGATTATACTCACAGTGAAACCTGGGTACAGAGTGATTATATACACAATGAATCCTGGGTACAGAGTGATTATACACACAGTGATACCCGGTTTCAGAGTGATTATATACACAGTGAAACCTGGGTACAGAGTGATTGTATACACACTGAGTCCTGGGTACAGAGTGATAATATACACACTGAACCCTGGGTACAGAGAGATTATATACACGGTGAAACCTGGGTATAGAGTGATTATATACACAGTGAAACCTTGGTTCAGAGTGATTGTATTCACAGTGAATCCTGGGTACAGAGTCATTATATACTCAGTGAAACCTGGGTACAGAGTGATTATGTTCACAGTGAAACCTGGGTATAGAGTGTTTATATACAGGGTGAAACCTGGGTAATGAGTGATTACATACACAGTGAAACCTGGGTACAGAGTGATTATATACACAATGAGTCCTGGGTACAGAGTGATTATATTCACAGTGAAACCTGGGTACAGAGTGATTATATACACAATGAGTCCTGGGTACAGAGTGATTATATTCACAGTGAAACCTGGCTAAAGAGTGATTATATACACAGTGCACCCTGGGTACAGAGTGATTATATTCACAGTGAAACCTGGGTATAGAGTATTTATATACACAATGAGTCCTGGGTGCCGAGTGATTATATGCACTGTGAAACCAGGGTACAGTGTGATTATATTCACAGTGAAACCTGGGTACAGAGTGATTATATACACAATGAGTCCTGGGTACAGAGTGATTATATACACAGTGAATCCTGGGTACAGAGTGATTATATTCACAGCGAAACCCGGGTACAGAGTGATTATATACTCAGTGAAACCTGGGGACAGAGTGATTGTATTCACAGTGAATCCTGGGTACAGAGTGATTACATACACAGTGAAACCTGGGTGCAGAGTGATTATATACACAGTTACACCTGGGTACAGAGTGATTATGTACAGGGTGAAACCTGGGTAATGAGTGATTATATTCAAAGTGAAAACTGGGTACAGAGTGATTATATACATTGTGAAACCTGGGTACAGAGAGATTATATACAGGGTGAAACCTTGGTACAGAGTGATTATATTCACAATGAGTCCTGGGTACAGCGTGATTATGTTCACAGTGAAAACTGGGTACAGAGTGTTTATATACGCAGTGAAACCAGTGTACAGAGTGATTATATACACGCTGAAAACTGGGTATAGAGTGATTATATTCACAGTGAAACCTGGGTACAGAGTGATTATATACACAATGTGTCCCGGGTACCGAGTGATTATATGCACTGTGAAACCAGGGTACAGAGTGATTATATACACGGTGAAACCTGGGTACAGAGTAATTATATACACAATGAGTCCTGGGTACAGAGTGATTATATTCACAGTGAAACTTGGGAACAGTGTGATTATATACACGGTGAAACCTGGGTAATGAGTGATTATATGTACAGTGAAACCTGGGTACAGAGTAATTATATTCACAATGAAACCTGGGTGCAGAGTGATTATATACACATTGAAATCTGGATACAGAGTGATTATATGCACAGTAAAACCAGGTTACAGAGTGATTATATACACGGTGAAACCTGGGTAATGAGTGATTACATGTACAGTGATACCTGGGTACAGAGTGATTATATACACAGTGAAAACTGGGTACAGAGTGATTATATTCACAGTGGAACCTGGGTACAGTGTAATTATATAAAGGGGGAAACCTGGGTAATGACTGAATATACACAGTGAAACCTGGGTACAGAGTGATTATATACACAGTGAAATCTGGGTAAAGAGTGATTATATGCACAGTGAAACCAGGTTACAGAGTGATTATATACACGGTGAAACCTGGGTAATGAGTGATTATATGTACAGTGATACCTGGGTACAGAGTGATTTTATACACAGTGAAAACTGGGTACAGAGTGATTATATTCACAGTGGAACCTGGGTACAGAGTAATTATATTCACAGTGAAACCTGGGTGCAGAGTGATTATATACACAGTGAAACCTGGGTACAGTGTGATTATATACACGGTGAAACCTGGGTATAGAGTGATTATATGCACAGAGAAACCTGGGTACAGAGTGATTATATACACGGTGAAACCTGGGTTATGAGTGATTATATACATAGTGAAACCTGGGTACAGAGTGATTATATACACACTGAGTCCTGGGTACAGAGTGATAATATACACACTGAACCCTGGGTACAGAGTGATTTTATACACAGTGAAACCTGGGTACAGAGTGATTATAAACTCAGTGAAACCTGGTTACAGAGAGATTATATTCACAGTGAGACCTGGGTACAGTGTGATTATATTCACAGTGAAACCTGGGTACAGAGTGATTTTATACACAATGAGTCCTGGGTACAGAGTGATTATACACACAGTGATACCCGGTTTCAGAGTGATTATATACACAGTGAAACCTGGGTACAGAGTGATTGTATACACACTGAGTCCTGGGTACAGAGTGATAATATACACACTGAACCCTGGGTACATAGAGATTATATACACGGTGAAACCTGGGTATAGAGTGATTATTTACACAGTGAAACCTTGGTTCAGAGTGAGTGTATTCACAGTGAATCCTGGGTACAGAGTCATTATATACTCAGTGAAACCTGGGTACAGAGTGATTATGTTCACAGTGAAACCTGGGTACAGAGTGTTTATATACAGGGTGAAACCTGGGTAATGAGTGATTACATACTCAGTGAAACCTGGGTACAGAGTGATTATATACACAATGAGTCCTGGGTACAGAGTGATTATATTCACAGTGAAACCTGGCTAAAGAGTGATTATATACACAGTGCACCCTGGGTACAGAGTGATTATATTCACAGTGAAACCTGGGTATAGAGTATTTATATACACAATGAGTCCTGGGTGCCGAGTGATTATATGCACTGTGAAACCAGGGTACAGTGTGATTATATTCACAGTGAAACCTGGGTACAGAGTGATTATATACACAATGAGTCCTGGGTACAGAGTGATTATATACACAGTGAATCCTGGGTACAGAGTGATTATATTCACAGCGAAACCCGGGTACAGAGTGATTATATACTCAGTGAAACCTGGGGACAGAGTGATTATATAAACAATGAGTCCTGGGTACAGAGTGATTATACAGACAGTGATACCCGGTTTCAGAGTGATTATATACACAGTGAAACCTGGGTACAGAGTGATTGTATACACACTGAGTCCTGGGTACAGAGTGATAATATACACACTGAACCCTGGGTACAGAGAGATTATATACACAGTGAAACCTGGGTATAGAGTGATTATATACACAGTGAAACCTTGGTTCAGAGTGATTGTATTCACAGTGAATCCTGGGTACAGAGTCATTATATACTCAGTTAAACCTGGGTACAGAGTGATTATGTTCACAGTGAAACCTGGGTACAGAGTGTTTATATACAGGGTGAAACCTGGGTAATGAGTGATTACATACACAGTGAAACCTGGGTACAGAGTGATTATATACACAATGAGTCCTGGGTACAGAGTGATTATATTCACAGTGAAACCTGGCTAAAGAGTGATTATATACACGGTGAACCCTGGGTACAGAGTGATTATATTCACAGTGAAACCTGGGTATAGAGTGATTATATACACAATGAGTCCTGGGTACCGAGTGATTATATGCACTGTGAAACCAGGGTACCGAGTGATTATATACACGGTGAAACCTGGGTACAGAGTGATTATATTCACAGTGAAACCTGGGTACAGAGTGATTATATACATGGTGAAACCTGGGTACAGTGTGATTATATTCACAGTGAATCCTGGGTACAGAGTGATTATATACATGGTGAAACCTGGGTACAGAGTGATTATATACATGGTGAAACCTGGGTACAGAGTGATTATATACACAATGAGTCCTGGGTACAGAGTGATTATATACACAATGAGTCCTGGGTACAGAGTGATTATATGCACAGTGATACCTGGGTACAGAGTGATTATATACACTGTGAAACCTGTGTACAGAGTCATTATATACTCAGTGAAACCTGGGTACAGCGTGATTATGTTCACAGTGAAACCTGGGTACAGAGTGATTACATACACAGTGAAACCTGGGTGCAGAGTGATTATATACACAGTGAAACCTGGGTACAGAGTGATTATATTCACAGTGAAACCTGGGTACAGAGTGATTATATACATGGTAAAGCCTGGGTACTGAGTGATCATATACACAGTGAAACCTGGGTATAGAGTGATTATATACACGGTGAAACCTGGGTAATGAGTGATTATATACATTGTGAAACCTGGGTACAGAGAGATTATATACAGGGTGAAACCTTGGTACAGAGTGATTATATTCACAATGAGTCCTGGGTACAGCGTGATTATGTTCACAGTGAAAACTGGGTACAGAGTGTTTATATACACAGTGAAACCAGTGTACAGAGTGATTATATACACGCTGAAAACTGGGTATAGAGTGATTATATTCACAGTGAAACCTGGGTACAGAGTGATTATATACACAATGAGTCCTGGGTACAGAGTGATTATACACACAGAGTTACCCGATTTCAGAGTGATTATATACACAGTGAAACCTGGGGACAGAGTGATTATATACACGGTGAAACCTGGGTAATGAGTGATTATATACACAGTGAAACCTGGGTACAGAGTGATTATATACACGGTGAAACCTGGGTAATGAGTGATTATATACATAGTGAAACCTGGTTACAGAGTGATTATATACACAATGAGTCCTGGGTACAGAGTGATTATGTTCACAGTGATAACTGGGTACAGAGTGATTATATACATGGTGAAGCCTGGGTAATGAGTGATTATATACACAGTGAAACCTGGGTACAGAGTGATTATATACACAATGAGTCCAGGGTACAGAGTGATTATATTGACAGTGAAACCTGGGTACAGAGTGATTATATACACAATGAGTCCCGGGTACCGAGTGATTATATGCACTGTGAAACCAGGGTACAGAGTGATTATATACACGGTGAAACCTGGGTACAGAGTAATTATATACACAATGAGTCCTGGGTACAGAGTGATTATATTCACAGTGAAACTTGGGAACAGTGTGATTATATACACGGTGAAACCTGGGTAATGAGTGATTATATGTACAGTGAAACCTGGGTACAGATTAATTATATTCACTATGAAACCTGGATGCAGAGTGATTATATACACATTGAAATCTGGATACAGAGTGATTATATGCACAGTGAAACCAGGTTACAGAGTGATTATATACACGGTGAAACCTGGGTAATGAGTGATTATATGTACAGTGATACCTGGGTACAGAGTGATTATATACACAGTGAAAACTGGGTACAGAGTGATTATATTCACAGTGGAACCTGGGTACAGAGTAATTATATACAGGGTGAAACCTGGGTAATGACTGAATATACACAGTGAAACCTGGGTACAGAGTGATTATATACACAGTGAAATCTGGATACAGAGTGATTATATGCACAGTGAAACCAGGTTACAGAGTGATTATATACACGGTGAAACCTGGGTAATGAGTGATTATATGTACAGTGATACCTGGGTACAGAGTGATTTTATACACAGTGAAAACTGGGTACAGAGTGATTATATTCACAGTGGAACCTGGGTACAGAGTAATTATATTCACAGTGAAACCTGGGTGCAGAGTGATTATATACACAGTGAACCCTGGGTACAGTGTGATTATATACACGGTGAAACCTGGGTATAGAGTGATTATATGCACAGAGAAACCTGGGTACAGAGTGATTATATACACAGTGAAACCTGGGTTATGAGTGATTATATACATAGTGAAACCTGGGTACAGAGTGATTATATTCACAGTGAATCCTGGGTACAGAGTGATTATATACACAATGAGTCCTGGGTACAGAGTGATTATATACACAATGAGTCCTGGGTACAGAGTGATTATATGCACAGTGATACCTGGGTACAGAGTGATTATATACACTGTGAAACCTGTGTACAGAGTCATTATATACTTAGTGAACCCTGGGTACAGCGTGATTATGTTCACAGTGAAACCTGGGTACAGAGTGATTACATACACAGTGAAACCTGGGTACAGAGTGATAATATACATGGTAAAGCCTGGGTACTGAGTGATCATATACACAGTGAAACCTGGGTATAGAGTGATTATATACACGGTGAAACCTGGGTAATGAGTGATTATATACATTGTGAAACCTGGGTACAGAGAGATTATATACAGGGTGAAACCTTGGTACAGAGTGATTATATTCACAATGAGTCCTGGGTACAGCGTGATTATGTTCACAGTGAAAACTGGGTACAGAGTGTTTATATACACAGTGAAACCAGTGTACAGAGTGATTATATACACGCTGAAAACTGGGTATAGAGTGATTATATTCACAGTGAAACCTGTGTACAGAGTGATTATATACACAATGAGTCCTGGGTACAGAGTGATTATACACACAGAGTTACCCGATTTCAGAGTGATTATATACACAGTGAAACCTGGGGACAGAGTGATTATATACACGGTGAAACCTGGGTAATGAGTGATTATATGCACAGTGAAACCTGGGTACAGAGTGATTATATACACGGTGAAACCTGGGTAATGAGTGATTATATACATAGTGAAACCTGGTTACAGAGTGATTATATACACAATGAGTCCTGGGTACAGAGTGATTATGTTCACAGTGATAACTGGGTACAGAGTGATTATATGTACAGTGAAACCTGGGTACAGAGTAATTATATTCACAATGAAACCTGGGTGCAGAGTGATTATATACACATTGAAATCTGGATACAGAGTGATTATATGCACAGTGAAACCAGGTTACAGAGTGATTATATACACAGTGAAAACTGGGTACAGAGTGATTATATTCACAGTGGAACCTGGGTACAGAGTAATTATATTCACATTGAAACCTGTGTGCAGAGTGATTATATACACAGTGAAACCTGGGTACAGTGTGATTATATACACGGTGAAACCTGGGTATAGAGTGATTAGATGCACAGAGAAACCTGGGTACAGAGTGATTATATACACGGTGAAACCTGGGTTATGAGTGATTATATACATAGTGAAACCTGGGTACAGAGTGATTATATACACACTGAGTCCTGGGTACAGAGTGATAATATACCCACTGAACCCTAGGTACAGAGTGATTATAAACTCAGTGAAACCTGGTTACAGAGAGATTATATTCACAGTGAAACCTGGGTACAGTGTGATTATATTCACAGTGAAACCTGGGTACAGAGTGATTATATACACAATGAGTCCTGGGTACAGAGTGATTATACACACAGTGATACCCGGTTTCAGAGTGATTATATACACAGTGAAACCTGGGTACAGAGAGATTGTATACACGGTGAAGCCTGGGTATTGAGTGATTATATACACAGTGAAACCTGGGTACAGAGTGATTATATACACAATGAGTCCTGGGTACAGAGTGATTATACACACAGAGTTACCCGATTTCAGAGTGATTATATACACAATGAGTCCTGGGTACAGAGTGATTATACACACAGAGTTACCCGATTTCAGAGTGATTATATACACAGTGAAACCTGGGGACAGAGTGATTACATAAACGGTGAAACCAGGGTATAGAGTGATTATATGCACAGTGAATCCTGGGTACAGCTTGATTATAGTCACTGTGAAACCTGGGTACAGAGTGATTATATACAGAGTTAAACCTGGGTACAGTGTGATTATATTCACAATGAAACCTGGGTACAGAGTTATTATATACACAATCAGTCCTGGGTACAGAGTTATTATATACACAATGAGTCCTGGGTACAGAGTGATTATATATACAGTGAAACCTGGGTACAGAGTGATTATATACACAATGAGTCCTGGGTACAGAGTGATTATATTCACAATGTGTCCTGGGTACAGAGAGATTATATGCAC
This sequence comes from Hypanus sabinus, assembly GCF_030144855.1. NCBI lineage: Eukaryota > Metazoa > Chordata > Chondrichthyes > Myliobatiformes > Dasyatidae > Hypanus > Hypanus sabinus. The sequence continues at coordinate 49,654 of NW_026779751.1, forward strand.
ATTGAAACCTGGGTACAGAGTGACTATATACAGGGTGAAACCTGGGTAATGACTTAATATACACAGTGAAACCTGGGTACAGAGTGATTATATACACAGTGAAATCTGGATACAGAGTGATTATATGCACAGTGAAACCAGGTTACAGAGTGATTATATACACGGTGAAACCTGGGTAATGAGTGATTATATGTACAGTGATACCTGGGTACAGAGTGATTATATACACAGTGAAAACTGGGTACAGAGTGATTATATTCACAGTGGAAACTGGGTACAGAGTAATTATATTCACAGTGAAACCTGGGTGCAGAGTGATTATATACACAGTGAAACCTGGGTATAGTGTGATTATATACACGGTGAAACCTGGGTATAGAGTGATTATATGCACAGAGAAACCTGGGTACAGAGTGATTATATACACGGTGAACCCTGGGTTATGAGTGATTATATACATAGTGAAACCTGGGTACAGAGTGATTATATACACACTGAGTCCTGGGTACAGAGTGATAATATACACACTGAACCCTGGGTACAGAGTGATTTTATACACAGTGAAACCTGGGTACAGAGTGATTAAAAACTCAGTGAAACCTGGTTACAGAGTGATTATATTCACAGTGAAACCTGGGTACAGTGTGATTATATACACAATGAGTACTGGGTACAGAGTGATTATACACACAGTGATACCCGGTTTCAGAGTGATTATATACACAGTGAAACCTGGGTACAGAGTGATTGTATACACACTGAGTCCTGGGTACAGAGTGATAATATACACACTGAACCCTGGGTACAGAGAGATTATATACACGGTGAAACCTGGGTATAGAGTGATTATATACACAGTGAAACCTTGGTTCAGAGTGATTATGTTCACAGTGAATCCTGGGTACAGAGTCATTATATACTCAGTGAAACCTGGGTACAGAGTGATTATGTTCACTGTGAAACCTGGGTACAGAGTGATTATATACAGGGTGAAACCTGGGTAATGAGTGATTACATACACAGTGAAACCTGGGTACAGAGTGATTATATACACAATGAGTCCTGGGTACAGAGTGATAATGTTCACAGTGATAACTTGGTACAGAGTGATTATATGTACAGTGAAACCTGGGTACAGAGTAATTATATTCACAATGAAACCTGGGTGCAGAGTGATTATATACACATTGAAATCTGGATACAGAGTGATTATATGCACAGTGAAACCAGGTTACAGAGTGATTATATACACGGTGAAACCTGGGTAATGAGTGATTATATGTACAGTGATACCTGGGTACAGAGTGATTATATACACAGTGAAAACTGGGTACAGAGTGATTATATTCACAGTGGAACCTGGGTACAGAGTAATTATATTCACAGTGAAACCTGGGTGCAGAGTGATTATATACACAGTGAAACCTGGGTACAGTGTGATTATATACACGGTGAAACCTGGGTATAGAGTGATTAGATGCACAGAGAAACCTGGGTACAGAGTGATTATATACACGGTGAAACCTGGGTTATGAGTGATTATATACATAGTGAAACCTGGGTACAGAGTGATTATATACACACTGAGTCCTGGGTACAGAGTGATAATATACACACTGAACCCTGGGTACAGAGTGATTATAAACTCAGTGAAACCTGGTTACAGAGAGATTATATTCACAGTGAAACCTGGGTACAGTGTGATTATATTCACAGTGAAACCTGGGTACAGAGTGATTATATACACAATGAGTCCTGGGTACAGAGTGATTATACACACAGTGATACCCGGTTTCAGAGTGATTATATACACAGTGAAACCTGGGTACAGAGAGATTGTATACACGGTGAAGCCTGGGTATTGAGTGATTATATACACAGTGAAACCTGGGTACAGAGTGATTATATACACAATGAGTCCTGGGTACAGAGTGATTATACACACAGAGTTACCCGATTTCAGAGTGATTATATACACAATTAGTCCTGGGTACAGAGTGATTATACACACAGAGTTACCCGATTTCAGAGTGATTATATACACAGTGAAACCTGGGGTCAGAGTGATTACATAAACGGTGAAACCAGGGTATAGAGTGATTATATGCACAGTGAATCCTGGGTACAGCTTGATTATAGTCACTGTGAAACCTGGGTACAGAGTGATTATATACAGAGTTAAACCTGGGTACAGTGTGATTATATTCACAATGAAACCTGGGTACAGAGTTATTATATACACAATCAGTCCTGGGTACAGAGTTATTATATACACAATGAGTCCTGGGTACAGAGTGATTATATATACAGTGAAACCTGGGTACAGAGTGATTATATACACAATGAGTCCTGGGTACAGAGTGATTATATTCACAATGTGTCCTGGGTACAGAGAGATTATATGCACATTGAAACCTGGGTACAGAGTGACTATATACAGGGTGAAACCTGGGTAATGACTTAATATACACAGTGAAACCTGGGTACAGAGTGATTATATACACAGTGAAATCTGGATACAGAGTGATTATATGCACAGTGAAACCAGGTTACCAAGTGATTATATACACGGTGAAACCTGGGTAATGAGTGATTATATGTACAGTGATACCTGGGTACAGAGTGATTATATACACAGTGAAAACTGGGTACAGAGTGATTATATTCACAGTGGAAACTGGGTACAGAGTAATTATATTCACAGTGAAACCTGGGTGCAGAGTGATTATATACACAATGAGTCCTGGGTACAGAGTGATTATATGCACAGTGATACCTGGGTACAGAGTGATTATATACACTGTGAAACCTGTGTACAGAGTCATTATATACTTAGTGAACCCTGGGTACAGCGTGATTATGTTCACAGTGAAACCTGGGTACAGAGTGATTACATACACAGTGAAACCTGGGTACAGAGTGATAATATACATGGTAAAGCCTGGGTACTGAGTGATCATATACACAGTGAAACCTGGGTATAGAGTGATTATATACACGGTGAAACCTGGGTAATGAGTGATTATATACATTGTGAAACCTGGGTACAGAGAGATTATATACAGGGTGAAACCTTGGTACAGAGTGATTATATTCACAATGAGTCCTGGGTACAGCGTGATTATGTTCACAGTGAAAACTGGGTACAAAGTGTTTATATACACAGTGAAACCAGTGTACAGAGTGATTATATACACGCTGAAAACTGGGTATAGAGTGATTATATTCACAGTGAAACCTGTGTACAGAGTGATTATATACACAATGAGTCCTGGGTACAGAGTGATTATACACACAGAGTTACCCGATTTCAGAGTGATTATATACACAGTGAAACCTGGGGACAGAGTGATTATATACACGGTGAAACCTGGGTAATGAGTGATTATATGCACAGTGAAACCTGGGTACAGAGTGATTATATACACGGTGAAACCTGGGTAATGAGTGATTATATACATAGTGAAACCTGGTTACAGAGTGATTATATACACAATGAGTCCTGGGTACAGAGTGATTATGTTCACAGTGATAACTGGGTACAGAGTGATTATATGTACAGTGAAACCTGGGTACAGAGTAATTATATTCACAATGAAACCTGGGTGCAGAGTGATTATATACACATTGAAATCTGGATACAGAGGGATTATATGCACAGTGAAACCAGGTTACAGAGTGATTATATACACAGTGAAAACTGGGTACAGAGTGATTATATTCACAGTGGAACCTGGGTACAGAGTAATTATATTCACAGTGAAACCTGTGTGCAGAGTGATTATATACACAGTGAAACCTGGGTACAGTGTGATTATATACACGGTGAAACCTGGGTATAGAGTGATTAGATGCACAGAGAAACCTGGGTACAGAGTGATTATATACACGGTGAAACCTGGGTTATGAGTGATTATATACATAGTGAAACCTGGGTACAGAGAGATTATATTCACAGTGAAACCTGGGTACAGTGTGATTATATTCACAGTGAAACCTGGGTACAGAGTGATTATATACACAATGAGTCCTGGGTACAGAGTGATTATACACACAGTGATACCCGGTTTCAGAGTGATTATATACACAGTGAAACCTGGGTACAGAGAGATTGTATACACGGTGAAGCCTGGGTATTGAGTGATTATATACACAGTGAAACCTGGGTACAGAGTGATTATATACACAATGAGTCCTGGGTACAGAGTGATTATACACACAGAGTTACCCGATTTCAGAGTGATTATATACACAATGAGTCCTGGGTACAGAGTGATTATACACACAGAGTTACCCGATTTCAGAGTGATTATATACACAGTGAAACCTGGGGACAGAGTGATTACATAAACGGTGAAACCAGGGTATAGAGTGATTATATGCACAGTGAATCCTGGGTACAGCTTGATTATAGTCACTGTGAAACCTGGGTACAGAGTGATTATATACAGAGTTAAACCTGGGTACAGTGTGATTATATTCACAATGAAACCTGGGTACAGAGTTATTATATACACAATCAGTCCTGGGTACAGAGTTATTATATACACAATGAGTCCTGGGTACAGAGAGATTATATATACAGTGAAACCTGGGTACAGAGTGATTATATACACAATGAGTCCTGGGTACAGAGTGATTATATTCACAATGTGTCCTGGGTACAGAGAGATTATATGCACATTGAAACCTGGGTACAGAGTGACTATATACAGGGTGAAACCTGGGTAATGACTTAATATACACAGTGAAACCTGGGTACAGAGTGATTATATACACAGTGAAATCTGGATACAGAGTGATTATATGCACAGTGAAACCAGGTTACAGAGTGATTATATACACGGTGAAACCTGGGTAATGAGTGATTATATTCACAGTGGAAACTGGGTACAGAGTAATTATATTCACAGTGAAACCTGGGTGCAGAGTGATTATATACACAGTGAAACCTGGGTATAGTGTGATTATATACACGGTGAAACCTGGGTATAGAGTGATTATATGCACAGAGAAACCTGGGTACAGAGTGATTATATACACGGTGAACCCTGGGTTATGAGTGATTATATACATAGTGAAACCTGGGTACAGAGTGATTATATACACACTGAGTCCTGGGTACAGAGTGATAATATACACACTGAACCCTGGGTACAGAGTGATTTTATACACAGTGAAACCTGGGTACAGAGTGATTAAAAACTCAGTGAAACCTGGTTACAGAGTGATTATATTCACAGTGAAACCTGGGTACAGTGTGATTATATACACAATGAGTACTGGGTACAGAGTGATTATACACACAGTGATACCCGGTTTCAGAGTGATTATATACACAGTGAAACCTGGGTACAGAGTGATTGTATACACACTGAGTCCTGGGTACAGAGTGATAATATACACACTGAACCCTGGGTACAGAGAGATTATATACACGGTGAAACCTGGGTATAGAGTGATTATATACACAGTGAAACCTGGGTATAGTGTGATTATATACACGGTGAAACCTGGGTATAGAGTGATTATATGCACAGAGAAACCTGGGTACAGAGTGATTATATACACGGTGAACCCTGGGTTATGAGTGATTATATACATAGTGAAACCTGGGTACAGAGTGATTATATACACACTGAACCCTGGGTACAGAGAGATTTTATACACAGTGAAACCTGGGTACAGAGTGATTAAAAACTCAGTGAAACCTGGTTACAGAGTGATTATATACACAGTGAAACCTGGGTACAGAGTGATTGTATACACACTGAGTCCTGGGTACAGAGTGATAATATACACACTGAACCCTGGGTACAGAGAGATTATATACACGGTGAAACCTGGGTATAGAGTGATTATATACACAGTGAAACCTTGGTTCAGAGTGATTGTGTTCACAGTGAATCCTGGGTACAGAGTCATTATATACTCAGTGAAACCTGGGTACAGAGTGATTATGTTCACTGTGAAACCTGGGTACAGAGTGATTATATACAGGGTGAAACCTGGGTAATGAGTGATTACATACACAGTGAAACCTGGGTACAGAGTGATTATATACACAATGAGTCCTGGGTACAGAGTGATTATATTCACAGTGAAACCTGGCTAAAGAGTGATTATATACACAGTGAACCCTGCGTACAGAGTGATTATATTCACAGTGAAACCTGGGTATAGAGTGATTATATACACAATGAGTCCTGGGTACCGAGTGATTATATGCACAATGAGTCCTGGGTACAGAGTGATTATATGCACAGTGATACCTGGGTACAGAGTGATTATATACACTGTGAAACCTGTGTACAGAGTGATTATGTTCACAGTGAAACTTGGGTACAGAGTGATTACATACACAGTGAAACCTGGGTACAGAGTGATTATATACACAATGAGTCCTGGGTACAGAGTGATTATATGCACAGTGATCCCTGGGTACAGAGTGATTATAAACTCAGTGAAACCTGGTTACAGAGAGATTATATTCACAGTGAAACCTGGGTACAGTGTGATTATATTCACAGTGAAACCTGGGTACAGAGTGATTATATACACAATGAGTCCTGGGTACAGAGTGATTATACACACAGTGATATCCGGTTTCAGAGTGATTATATACACAGTGAAACCTGGGTACAGAGAGATTGTATACACGGTGAAGCCTAGGTATTGAGTGATTATATACACAGTGAAACCTGGGTACAGAGTGATTATATACACAATGAGTCCTGGGTACAGAGTGATTATACACACAGAGTTACCCGATTTCAGAGTGATTATATACACAATGAGTCCTGGGTACAGAGTGATTATACACACAGAGTTACCCGATTTCAGAGTGATTATATACACAGTGAAACCTGGGGACAGAGTGATTACATAAACGGTGAAACCAGGGTATAGAGTGATTATATGCACAGTGAATCCTGGGTACAGCTTGATTATAGTCACTGTGAAACCTGGGTACAGAGTGATTATATACAGAGTTAAACCTGGGTACAGTGTGATTATATTCACAATGAAACCTGGGTACAGAGTTATTATATACACAATCAGTCCTGGGTACAGAGTTATTATATACACAATGAGTCCTGGGTACAGAGTGATTATATATACAGTGAAACCTGGGTACAGAGTGATTATATACACAATGAGTCCTGGGTACAGAGTGATTATATTCACAATGTGTCCTGGGTACAGAGAGATTATATGCACATTGAAACCTGGGTACAGAGTGACTATATACAGGGTGAAACCTGGGTAATGACTTAATATACACAGTGAAACCTGGGTACAGAGTGATTATATACACAGTGAAATCTGGATACAGAGTGATTATATGCACAGTGAAACCAGGTTACAGAGTGATTATATACACGGTGAAACCTGGGTAATGAGTGATTATATGTACAGTGATACCTGGGTACAGAGTGATTATATACACAGTGAAACCTTGGTTCAGAGTGATTGTGTTCACAGTGAATCCTGGGTACAGAGTCATTATATACTCAGTGAAACCTGGGTACAGAGTGATTATGTTCACTGTGAAACCTGGGTACAGAGTGATTATATACAGGGTGAAACCTGGGTAATGAGTGATTACATACACAGTGAAACCTGGGTACAGAGTGATTATATACACAATGAGTCCTGGGTACAGAGTGATAATGTTCACAGTGATAACTTGGTACAGAGTGATTATATGTACAGTGAAACCTGGGTACAGAGTAATTATATTCACAATGAAACCTGGGTGCAGAGTGATTATATACACATTGAAATCTGGATACAGAGTGATTATATGCACAGTGAAACCAGGTTACAGAGTGATTATATACACGGTGAAACCTGGGTAATGAGTGATTATATGTACAGTGATACCTGGGTACAGAGTGATTATATACACAGTGAAAACTGGGTACAGAGTGATTATATTCACAGTGGAACCTGGGTACAGAGTAATTATATTCACAGTGAAACCTGGGTGCAGAGTGATTATATACACAGTGAAACCTGGGTACAGTGTGATTATATACACGGTGAAACCTGGGTATAGAGTGATTAGATGCACAGAGAAACCTGGGTACAGAGTGATTATATACACGGTGAAACCTGGGTTATGAGTGATTATATACATAGTGAAACCTGGGTACAGAGTGATTATATACACACTGAGTCCTGGGTACAGAGTGATAATATACACACTGAACCCTGGGTACAGAGTGATTATAAACTCAGTGAAACCTGGTTACAGAGAGATTATATTCACAGTGAAACCTGGGTACAGTGTGATTATATTCACAGTGAAACCTGGGTACAGAGTGATTATATACACAATGAGTCCTGGGTACAGAGTGATTATACACACAGTGATACCCGGTTTCAGAGTGATTATATACACAGTGAAACCTGGGTACAGAGAGATTGTATACACGGTGAAGCCTGGGTATTGAGTGATTATATACACAGTGAAACCTGGGTACAGAGTGATTATATACACAATGAGTCCTGGGTACAGAGTGATTATACACACAGAGTTACCCGATTTCAGAGTGATTATATACACAATGAGTCCTGGGTACAGAGTGATTATACACACAGAGTTACCCGATTTCAGAGTGATTATATACACAGTGAAACCTGGGGTCAGAGTGATTACATAAACGGTGAAACCAGGGTATAGAGTGATTATATGCACAGTGAATCCTGGGTACAGCTTGATTATAGTCACTGTGAAACCTGGGTACAGAGTGATTATATACAGAGTTAAACCTGGGTACAGTGTGATTATATTCACAATGAAACCTGGGTACAGAGTTATTATATACACAATGAGTCCTGGGTACAGAGTGATTATATATACAGTGAAACCTGGGTACAGAGTGATTATATACACAATGAGTCCTGGGTACGGAGTGATTATATTCACAATGTGTCCTGGGTACAGAGAGATTATATGCACATTGAAACCTGGGTACAGAGTGACTATATACAGGGTGAAACCTGGGTAATGACTTAATATACACAGTGAAACCTGGGTACAGAGTGATTATATACACAGTGAAATCTGGATACAGAGTGATTATATGCACAGTGAAACCAGGTTACCAAGTGATTATATACACGGTGAAACCTGGGTAATGAGTGATTATATGTACAGTGATACCTGGGTACAGAGTGATTATATACACAGTGAAAACTGGGTACAGAGTGATTATATTCACAGTGGAAACTGGGTACAGAGTAATTATATTCACAGTGAAACCTGGGTGCAGAGTGATTATATACACAGTGAAACCTGGGTATAGTGTGATTATATACACGGTGAAACCTGGGTATAGAGTGATTATATGCACAGAGAAACCTGGGTACAGAGTGATTATATACACGGTGAACCCTGGGTTATGAGTGATTATATACATAGTGAAACCTGGGTACAGAGTGATTATATACACACTGAGTCCTGGGTACAGAGTGATAATATACACACTGAACCCTGGGTACAGAGTGATTTTATACACAGTGAAACCTGGGTACAGAGTGATTAAAAACTCAGTGAAACCTGGTTACAGAGTGATTATATACACAGTGAAACCTGGGTACAGAGTGATTGTATACACACTGAGTCCTGGGTACAGAGTGATAATATACACACTGAACCCTGGGTACAGAGAGATTATATACACGGTGAAACCTGGGTATAGAGTGATTATATACACAGTGAAACCTTGGTTCAGAGTGATTGTGTTCACAGTGAATCCTGGGTACAGAGTCATTATATACTCAGTGAAACCTGGGTACAGAGTGATTATGTTCACTGTGAAACCTGGGTACAGAGTGATTATATACAGGGTGAAACCTGGGTAATGAGTGATTACATACACAGTGAAACCTGGGTACAGAGTGATTATATACACAATGAGTCCTGGGTACAGAGTGATTATATTCACAGTGAAACCTGGCTAAAGAGTGATTATATACACAGTGAACCCTGCGTACAGAGTGATTATATTCACAGTGAAACCTGGGTATAGAGTGATTATATACACAATGAGTCCTGGGTACAGAGTGATAATATACACACTGAACCCTGGGTACAGAGTGATTTTATACACAGTGAAACCTGGGTACAGAGTGATTAAAAACTCAGTGAAACCTGGTTACAGAGTGATTATATACACAGTGAAACCTGGGTACAGAGTGATTGTATACACACTGAGTCCTGGGTACAGAGTGATAATATACACACTGAACCCTGGGTACAGAGAGATTATATACACGGTGAAACCTGGGTATAGAGTGATTATATACACAGTGAAACCTTGGTTCAGAGTGATTGTGTTCACAGTGAATCCTGGGTACAGAGTCATTATATACTCAGTGAAACCTGGGTACAGAGTGATTATGTTCACTGTGAAACCTGGGTACAGAGTGATTATATACAGGGTGAAACCTGGGTAATGAGTGATTACATACACAGTGAAACCTGGGTACAGAGTGATTATATACACAATGAGTCCTGGGTACAGAGTGATTATATTCACAGTGAAACCTGGCTAAAGAGTGATTATATACACAGTGAACCCTGCGTACAGAGTGATTATATTCACAGTGAAACCTGGGTATAGAGTGATTATATACACAATGAGTCCTGGGTACCGAGTGATTATATGCACAATGAGTCCTGGGTACAGAGTGATTATATGCACAGTGATACCTGGGTACAGAGTGATTATATACACTGAGAAACCTGTGTACAGAGTGATTATGTTCACAGTGAAACCTGGGTACAGAGTGATTACATACACAGTGAAACCTGGGTACAGAGTGTTTATATACACAATGAGTCCTGGGTACAGAGTGATTATATGCACAGTGATCCCTGGGTACAGAGTGATTATATACTCAGTGAAACCTGGGTACAGAGTGATTATGTTCACAGTGAAACCTGGGTACAGAGTGATTACATACACAGTGAAACCTGGGTGCAGAGTGATTATATACACAGTGACACCTGGGTACAGAGTGATTATATACAGGGTGAAACCTGGGTAATGAGTGATTATATTCAAAGTGAAAACTAGGCACAGAGTGATTATATACACAATGAGTCCTGGGTACAGACTGATTATATACACAGTGAAACCTGGGTACAGAGTGATTATATTCACACTGAAACCTGGGTACAGAGTGATTATATACACGGTGAAGCCTGGGTACTGAGTGATCATATACACAGTGAAACCTGGGTATAGAGTGATTATATACACGGTGAAACCTGGGTAATGAGTGATTATATACATTGTGAAACCTGGGTACAGAGAGATTATATACAGGGTGAAACCTTGGTACAGAGTGATTATATTCACAATGAGTCCTTGGTACAGCGTGATTATGTTCACAGTGAAAACTGGGTACAGTGTGATTATATACACAGTGAAACCAGTGTACAGAGTGATTATTTACACGCTGAAAACTGGGTATAGAGTGATTATATTCACAGTGAAACCTGGGTACAGAGTGATTATATACACAATGAGTCCTGGGTACAGAGTGATTATACACACAGAGTTACCCGATTTCAGAGTGATTATATACACAGTGAAACCTGGGGACAGAGTGATTACATAAACGGTGAAACCAGGGTATAGAGTGATTATATGCACAGTGAAACCTGGGTACAGATTGATTATATACACGGTGAAACCTGGGTAATGAGTGATTATATACATAGTGAAACCTGGGTACAGTGATTATATACACAATGAGTCCTGGGTACAGAGTGATTATGTTCACAGTGAAACCTGGGTACAGTGTGATTATATACACAATGAGTACTGGGTACAGAGTGATTATACACACAGTGATACCCGGTTTCAGAGTGATTATATACACAGTGAAACCTGGGTACAGAGTGATTGTATACACACTGAGTCCTGGGTACAGAGTGATAATATACACACTGAACCCTGGGTACAGAGAGATTATATACACGGTGAAACCTGGGTATAGAGTGATTATATACACAGTGAAACCTTGGTTCAGAGTGATTGTGTTCACAGTGAATCCTGGGTACAGAGTCATTATATACTCAGTGAAACCTGGGTACAGAGTGATTATGTTCACTGTGAAACCTGGGTACAGAGTGATTATATACAGGGTGAAACCTGGGTAATGAGTGATTACATACACAGTGAAACCTGGGTACAGAGTGATTATATACACAATGAGTCCTGGGTACAGAGTGATTATATTCACAGTGAAACCTGGCTAAAGAGTGATTATATACACAGTGAACCCTGCGTACAGAGTGATTATATTCACAGTGAAACCTGGGTATAGAGTGATTATATACACAATGAGTCCTGGGTACCGAGTGATTATATACACAATGAGTCCTGGGTACGGAGTGATTATATTCACAATGTGTCCTGGGTACAGAGAGATTATATGCACATTGAAACCTGGGTACAGAGTGACTATATACAGGGTGAAACCTGGATAATGACTTAATATACACAGTGAAACCTGGGTACAGAGTGATTATATACACAGTGAAATCTGGATACAGAGTGATTATATGCACAGTGAAACCAGGTTACCAAGTGATTATATACACGGTGAAACCTGGGTAATGAGTGATTATATGTACAGTGATACCTGGGTACAGAGTGATTATATACACAGTGGAAACTGGGTACAGAGTAATTATATTCACAGTGAAACCTGGGTGCAGAGTGATTATATACACAGTGAAACCTGGGTATAGTGTGATTATATACACGGTGAAACCTGGGTATAGAGTGATTATATGCACAGAGAAACCTGGGTACAGAGTGATTATATACACGGTGAACCCTGGGTTATGAGTGATTATATACATAGTGAAACCTGGGTACAGAGTGATTATATACACACTGAGTCCTGGGTACAGAGTGATAATATACACACTGAACCCTGGGTACAGAGTGATTTTATACACAGTGAAACCTGGGTACAGAGTGATTAAAAACTCAGTGAAACCTGGTTACAGAGTGATTATATACACAGTGAAACCTGGGTACAGAGTGATTGTATACACACTGAGTCCTGGGTACAGAGTGATAATATACACACTGAACCCTGGGTACAGAGAGATTATATACACGGTGAAACCTGGGTATAGAGTGATTATATACACAGTGAAACCTTGGTTCAGAGTGATTGTGTTCACAGTGAATCCTGGGTACAGAGTCATTATATACTCAGTGAAACCTGGGTACAGAGTGATTATGTTCACTGTGAAACCTGGGTACAGAGTGATTATATACAGGGTGAAACCTGGGTAATGAGTGATTACATACACAGTGAAACCTGGGTACAGAGTGATTATATACACAATGAGTCCTGGGTACAGAGTGATTATATTCACAGTGAAACCTGGCTAAAGAGTGATTATATACACAGTGAACCCTGCGTACAGAGTGATTATATTCACAGTGAAACCTGGGTATAGAGTGATTATATACACAATGAGTCCTGGGTACCGAGTGATTATATGCACAATGAGTCCTGGGTACAGAGTGATTATATGCACAGTGATACCTGGGTACAGAGTGATTATATACACTGAGAAACCTGTGTACAGAGTGATTATGTTCACAGTGAAACCTGGGTACAGAGTGATTACATACACAGTGAAACCTGGGTACAGAGTGATTATATACACAATGAGTCCTGGGTACAGAGTGATTATATGCACAGTGATCCCTGGGTACAGAGTGATTATATACTCAGTGAAACCTGGGTACAGAGTGATTATGTTCACAGTGAAACCTGGGTACAGAGTGATTACATACACAGTGAAACCTGGGTGCAGAGTGATTATATACACAGTGACACCTGGGTACAGAGTGATTATATACAGGGTGAAACCTGGGTAATGAGTGATTATATTCAAAGTGAAAACTAGGCACAGAGTGATTATATACACAATGAGTCCTGGGTACAGACTGATTATATACACAGTGAAACCTGGGTACAGAGTGATTATATTCACACTGAAACCTGGGTACAGAGTGATTATATACACGGTGAAGCCTGGGTACTGAGTGATCATATACACAGTGAAACCTGGGTATAGAGTGATTATATACACGGTGAAACCTGGGTAATGAGTGATTATATACATTGTGAAACCTGGGTACAGAGAGATTATATACAGGGTGAAACCTTGGTACAGAGTGATTATATTCACAATGAGTCCTTGGTACAGCGTGATTATGTTCACAGTGAAAACTGGGTACAGTGTGATTATATACACAGTGAAACCAGTGTACAGAGTGATTATTTACACGCTGAAAACTGGGTATAGAGTGATTATATTCACAGTGAAACCTGGGTACAGAGTGATTATATACACAATGAGTCCTGGGTACAGAGTGATTATACACACAGAGTTACCCGATTTCAGAGTGATTATATACACAGTGAAACCTGGGGACAGAGTGATTACATAAACGGTGAAACCAGGGTATAGAGTGATTATATGCACAGTGAAACCTGGGTACAGATTGATTATATACACGGTGAAACCTGGGTAATGAGTGATTATATACATAGTGAAACCTGGGTACAGTGATTATATACACAATGAGTCCTGGGTACAGAGTGATTATGTTCACAGTGAAACCTGGGTACAGTGTGATTATATACACAATGAGTACTGGGTACAGAGTGATTATACACACAGTGATACCCGGTTTCAGAGTGATTATATACACAGTGAAACCTGGGTACAGAGTGATTGTATACACACTGAGTCCTGGGTACAGAGTGATAATATACACACTGAACCCTGGGTACAGAGAGATTATATACACGGTGAAACCTGGGTATAGAGTGATTATATACACAGTGAAACCTTGGTTCAGAGTGATTGTGTTCACAGTGAATCCTGGGTACAGAGTCATTATATACTCAGTGAAACCTGGGTACAGAGTGATTATGTTCACTGTGAAACCTGGGTACAGAGTGATTATATACAGGGTGAAACCTGGGTAATGAGTGATTACATACACAGTGAAACCTGGGTACAGAGTGATTATATACACAATGAGTCCTGGGTACAGAGTGATTATATTCACAGTGAAACCTGGCTAAAGAGTGATTATATACACAGTGAACCCTGCGTACAGAGTGATTATATTCACAGTGAAACCTGGGTATAGAGTGATTATATACACAATGAGTCCTGGGTACCGAGTGATTATATGCACAATGAGTCCTGGGTACAGAGTGATTATATGCACAGTGATACCTGGGTACAGAGTGATTATATACACTGTGAAACCTGTGTACAGAGTGATTATGTTCACAGTGAAACCTGGGTACAGAGTGATTACATACACAGTGAAACCTGGGTACAGAGTGATTATATACACAATGAGTCCTGGGTACAGAGTGATTATATGCACAGTGATCCCTGGGTACAGAGTGATTATATACTCAGTGAAACCTGGGTACAGAGTGATTATGTTCACAGTGAAACCTGGGTACAGAGTGATTACATACACAGTGAAACCTGGGTGCAGAGTGATTATATACACAGTGACACCTGGGTACAGAGTGATTATATACAGGGTGAAACCTGGGTAATGAGTGATTATATTCAAAGTGAAAACTAGGTACAGAGTGATTATATACACAATGAGTCCTGGGTACAGACTGATTATATACACAGTGAAACCTGGGTACAGAGTGATTATATTCACAGTGAAACCTGGGTACAGAGTGATTATATACACGGTGAAGCCTGGGTACTGAGTGATCATATACACAGTGAAACCTGGGTATAGAGTGATTATATACACGGTGAAACCTGGGTAATGAGTGATTATATACATTGTGAAACCTGGGTACAGAGAGATTATATACAGGGTGAAACCTTGGTACAGAGTGATTATATTCACAATGAGTCCTTGGTACAGCGTGATTATGTTCACAGTGAAAACTGGGTACAGTTTGATTATATACACAGTGAAACCAGTGTACAGAGTGATTATTTACACGCTGAAAACTGGGTATAGAGTGATTATATTCACAGTGAAACCTGGGTACAGAGTGATTATATACACAATGAGTCCTGGGTACAGAGTGATTATACACACAGAGTTACCCGATTTCAGAGTGATTATATACACAGTGAAACCTGGGGACAGAGTGATTACATAAACGGTGAAACCAGGGTATAGAGTGATTATATGCACAGTGAAACCTGGGTACAGATTGATTATATACACGGTGAAACCTGGGTAATGAGTGATTATATACATACTGAAACCTGGGTACAGAGTGATTATATACACAATGAGTCCTGGGTACAGAGTGATTATGTTCACAGTGAAACCTGGGTACAGTGTGATTATATACACAATGAGTACTGGGTACAGAGTGATTATACACACAGTGATACCCGGTTTCAGAGTGATTATATACACAGTGAAACCTGGGTACAGAGTGATTGTATACACACTGAGTCCTGGGTACAGAGTGATAATATACACACTGAACCCTGGGTACAGAGAGATTATATACACGGTGAAACCTGGGTATAGAGTGATTATATACACAGTGAAACCTTGGTTCAGAGTGATTGTGTTCACAGTGAATCCTGGGTACAGAGTCATTATATACTCAGTGAAACCTGGGTACAGAGTGATTATGTTCACTGTGAAACCTGGGTACAGAGTGATTATATACAGGGTGAAACCTGGGTAATGAGTGATTACATACTCAGTGAAACCTGGGTACAGAGTGATTATATACACAATGAGTCCTGGGTACAGAGTGATTATATTCACAGTGAAACCTGGCTAAAGAGTGATTATATACACAGTGAACCCTGCGTACAGAGTGATTATATTCACAGTGAAACCTGGGTATAGAGTGATTATATACACAATGAGTCCTGGGTACCGAGTGATTATATGCACAATGAGTCCTGGGTACAGAGTGATTATATGCACAGTGATACCTGGGTACAGAGTGATTATATACACTGTGAAACCTGTGTACAGAGTGATTATGTTCACAGTGAAACCTGGGTACAGAGTGATTACATACACAGTGAAACCTGGGTACAGAGTGATTATATACACAATGAGTCCTGGGTACAGAGTGATTATATGCACAGTGATCCCTGGGTACAGAGTGATTATATACTCAGTGAAACCTGGGTACAGAGTGATTATGTTCACAGTGAAACCTGGGTACAGAGTGATTACATACACAGTGAAACCTGGGTGCAGAGTGATTATATACACAGTGACACCTGGGTACAGAGTCATTATATACAGGGTGAAACCTGGGTAATGAGTGATTATATTCAAAGTGAAAACTAGGTACAGAGTGATTATATACACAATGAGTCCTGGGTACAGACTGATTATATACACAGTGAAACCTGGGTACAGAGTGATTATATTCACAGTGAAACCTGGGTACAGAGTGATTATATACACGGTGAAGCCTGGGTACTGAGTGATCATATACACAGTGAAACCTGGGCATAGAGTGATTATATACACGGTGAAACCTGGGTAATGAGTGATTATATACATTGTGAAACCTGGGTACAGAGAGATTATATACAGGGTGAAACCTTGGTACAGAGTGATTATATTCACAATGAGTCCTTGGTACAGCGTGATTATGTTCACAGTGAAAACTGGGTACAGTGTGATTATATACACAGTGAAACCAGTGTACAGAGTGATTATTTACACGCTGAAAACTGGGTATAGAGTGATTATATTCACAGTGAAACCTGGGTACAGAGTGATTATATACACAATGAGTCCTGGGTACAGAGTGATTATACACACAGAGTTACCGGATTTCAGAGTGATTATATACACAGTGAAACCTGGGGACAGAGTGATTACATAAACGGTGAAACCAGGGTATAGAGTGATTATATGCACAGTGAAACCTGGGTACAGATTGATTATATACACGGTGAAACCTGGGTAATGAGTGATTATATACATAGTGAAACCTGGGTACAGAGTGATTATATACACAATGAGTCCTGGGTACAGAGTGATTATGTTCACAGTGATACCTGGGTACAGAGTGATTATATACACAATGTGTCCTGGGTACCGAGTGATTATATGCACTGTGAAACCAGGGTACTGAGTGATTATATACACGGTGAAACCTGGGTACAGAGTGATTATATTCACAGTGAAACCTGGGTACAGAGTGAATATATACACGGTGAAACCTGGGTACAGAGTGATTATATTCACAGTGAAACCTGGGTACAGAGTGATTATATACACAATGAGTCCTGGGTTCAGAGTGATTATATACACAATGAGTCCTGGGTACAGAGTGATTATATGCACAGTGATACCTGGGTACAGAGTGATTATATACACTGTGAAACCTGTGTACAGAGTCATAATATACTCAGTGAAACATGGGTACAGCGTGATTATGTTCACAGTGAAACCTGGGTACAGAGTGATTACATGCACAGTGAAACCTGGGTGCAGAGTGATTAAATACACAGTTACACCTGGGTACAGAGTGATTATGTACAGGGTGAAACCTGGGTAATGAGTGATTATATTCAAAGTGAAAACTGTGTACAGAGTGATTATATACACAATGAGTCCTGCGTTCAGAGTGATTATATACACAGTGAAACCTGGGTACAGAGTGATTATATTCACAGTGAAACCTGGGTACAGAGTGATTATATACATGGTAAAGCCTGGGTACTGAGTGATTATATACACGGTGAAACCTGGGTAATGAGTGATTATATACATTGTGAAACCTGGGTACAGAGAGATTATATACAGGGTGAAACCTTGGTACAGAGTGATTATATTCACAATGAGTCCTGGGTACAGCGTGATTATGTTCACAGTGAAAACTGGGTACAGAGTGTTTATATACACAGTGAAACCAGTGTACAGAGTGATTATATACACGCTGAAAACTGGGTATAGAGTGATTTTATTCACAGTGAAACCTGGGTACAGAGTGATTATATACACAATGAGTCCTGGGTACAGAGTGATTATACACACAGAGTTACCCGATTTCAGAGTGATTATATACACAGTGAAACCTGGGGACAGAGTGATTATATACACGGTGAAACCTGGGTAATGAGTGATTATATGCACAGTGAAACCTGGGTACAGAGTGATTATATACACGGTGAAACCTGGGTAATGAGTGATTATATACATAGTGAAACCTGGTTACAGAGTGATTATATACACAATGAGTCCTGGGTACAGAGTGATTATGTTCACAGTGATAACTGGGTACAGAGTGATTATATACATGGTGAAGCCTGGGTAATGAGTGATTATATACACAGTGAAACCTGGGTACAGAGTGATTATATACACAATGAGTCCAGGGTACAGAGTGATTATATTGACAGTGAAACCTGGGTACAGAGTGAATATATACACAATGAGTCCCGGGTACCGAGTGATTATATGCACTGTGAAACCAGGGTACAGAGTGATTATATACACGGTGAAACCTGGGTACAGTGTGATTATATTCACAGTGAATCCTGGGTACAGAGTGATTATATACACAATGAGTCCTGGGTACAGAGTGATTATATACACAATGAGTCCTGGGTACAGAGTGATTATATGCACAGTGATACCTGGGTACAGAGTGATTATATACACTGTGAAACCTGTGTACAGAGTCATAATATACTCAGTGAAACATGGGTACAGCGTGATTATGTTCACAGTGAAACCTGGGTACAGAGTGATTACATGCACAGTGAAACCTGGGTGCAGAGTGATTATATACACAGTTACACCTGGGTACAGAGTGATTATGTACAGGGTGAAACCTGGGTAATGAGTGATTATATTCAAAGTGAAAACTGGGTACAGAGTGATTATATACACAATGAGTCCTGGGTACAGTCTGATTATATACACAGTGAAACCTGGGTACAGAGTGATTATATTCACAGTGAAACCTGGGTACAGAGTGATTATATACACGGTGAAGCCTGGGTACTGAGTGATCATATACACAGAGAAACCTGGGTAATGAGTGATTATATACATTGTGAAACCTGGGTACAGAGAGATTATATACAGGGTGAAACCTTGGTACAGAGTGATTATATTCACAATGAGTCCTGGGTACAGCGTGATTATGTTCACAGTGAAAACTGGGTACAGTGTGATTATATACACAGTGAAACCAGTGTACAGAGTGATTATTTACACGCTGAAAACTGGGTATAGAGTGATTATATTCACAGTGAAACCTGGGTACAGAGTGATTATACACACTGAGTTACCCGATTTCAGAGTGATTATATACAGTGAAACCTGGGGACAGAGTGATTACATAAACGGTGAAACCAGGGTATAGAGTGATTATATGCACAGTGAAACCTGGGTAGAGATTGATTATATACACAATGAGTCCCGGGTACCGAGTGATTATATGCACTGTGAAACCAGGGTACAGAGTGATTATATACACGGTGAAACCTGGGTACAGAGTAATTATATACACAATGAGTCCTGGGTACAGACTGATTATATTCACAGTGAAACTTGGGAACAGTGTGATTATATACACGGTGAAACCTGGGTATAGAGTGATTAAATACGCGGTGAAAAATGTGTACAGTGTGTTTATATACACTGTGAGTCCTGGGTACAGAGTGAATATATATACACAGTGTAACCAGAGTACACAATGATTATATTCACAATGTGTCCTGGGTACAGAGAGATTATATGCACAGTGAAACCTGGGTACAGAGTGATTATATACACGGTGAAACCTGGGTAATGAGTGATTATATGGACAGTGAAACTTGGGTACAGAGTAATTATATTCACAATGAAACCTGGGTGCAGAGTGATTATATACACATTGAAACCTGGGTACAGAGTGACTATATACAGGGTGAAACCTGGGTAATGACTGAATATACACAGTGAAACCTGGGTACAGAGTGATAATATACACAGTGAAATCTGGATACAGAGTGATTATATGCACAGTGAAACCAGGTTACAGAGTGATTATATACACAGTGAAACCTGGGTAATGAGTGATTATATGTACAGTGATACCTGGGTACAGAGTGATTATATACACAGTGAAAACTGGGTACAGAGTGATCATATTCACAGTGGAACCTGGGTACAGAGTAATTATATTCACAGTGAAACCTGGGTACAGAGTGGTTATATACACGGTGAAACCAGGGTATAGAGTGATTATATGCACAGTGAAACCTGGGTACAGATTGATTATATACACGGTGAAACCTGGGTAATGAGTGATTATATACATAGTGAAACCTGGGTACAGAGTGATTATATACACAATGAGTCCTGGGTACAGAGTGATTATGTTCACAGTGATACCTGTGTACAGAGTGATTATATACACGGTGAAGCCTGGGTATTGAGTGATTATATACACAGTGAAACCTGGGTACAGAGTGATTATATACACAATGAGTCCAGGGTACAGAGTGTTTATATTGACAGTGAAACCTGGGTACAGAGTGATTATATACACAATGAGTCCCGGGTACCGAGTGATTATATGCACTGTGAAACCAGGGTACAGAGTGATTATATACATGGTGAAACCTGGGTACAGAGTAATTATATACACAATGAGTCCTGGGTACAGAGTGATTATATACACAATGAGTCCTGGGTACAGAGTGATTATATACACAGTGAAACCTGGGTACAGAGTGATTATATACACAGTGAAATCTGGATACAGAGTGATTATATGCACAGTGAAACCAGGTTACAGAGTGATTATATACACGGTGAAACCTGGGTAATGAGTGATTATATACACAGTGAAAACTGGGTACAGAGTGATTATATTCACAGTGGAACCTGGGTACAGAGTAATTATATTCACAGTGAAACCTGGGTGCAGAGTGATTATATACACAGTGAAACCTGGGTACAGTGTGATTATATACACGGTGAAACCTGGGTATAGAGTGATTATATGCACAGAGAAACCTGGGTACAGAGTGATTATATAGACGGTGAAACCTGGGTTATGAGTGATTATATACATAGTGAAACCTGGGTACAGAGTGATTATATACACAATGAGTCCTGGGTACAGAGTGATAATATACACACTGAACACTGGGTAAAGAGAGATTATATACACGGTGAAACCTGGGTATAGAGTGATTATATGCACAGTGAAACCTTGGTTCAGAGTGATTGTATTCACAGTGAATCCTGGGTACAGAGTCATTATATACTCAGTGAAACCTGGGTACAGAGTGATTATGTTCACAGTGAAACCTGGGTACTGAGTGATTATATACAGGGTGAAACCTGGGTAATGAGTGATTACATACACAGTGAAACCTGGGTACAGAGTGATTATATACAGAATGAGTCCTGGGTACAGAGTGATTATATTCACAGTGAAACCTGGCTAAAGAGTGATTATATACACAGTGAACCCTGGGTACAGAGTGATTATATTCACAGTGAAACCTGGGTATAGAGTATTTATATACACAATGAGTCCTGGGTACCGAGTGATTATATGCACTGTGAAACCAGGGTACAGTGTGATTATATTCACAGTGAAACCTGGGTACAGAGTGATTATATAGACAATGAGTCCTGGGTACAGAGTGATTATATACACAATGAGTCCTGGGTGCAGAGTGATTATATACAGGGTGAAACCTGGGTAATGAGTGATTATATTCAAAGTGAAAACTGTGTGCAGAGTGATTATATACACAATGAGTCCTGGGTACAGAGTGATTATATACACAGTGAAACCTGGGTACAGAGTGATTATATTCACAGTGAAACCTGGGTACAGAGTGATTATATACATTGTGAAACCTGGGTACAGAGAGATTATATACAGGGTGAAACCTTGGTACACAGTGATTATATTCACAATGAGTCCTGGGTACAGCGTGATTATGTTCACAGTGAAAACTGGGTACAGTGTGATCATATACACAGTGAAACCAGTGTACAGAGTGATTATATACACGCTGAAAACTGGGTATAGAGTGATTATATTCACAGTGAAACCTGGGTACAGAGTGATTATATACACAATGAGTCCTGGGTACAGAGTGATTATACACACAGAGTTACCCGATTTCAGAGTGATTATATACACAGTGAAACCTGGGGACAGAGTGATTACATAAACGGTGAAACCAGGGTATAGAGTGATTATATGCACAGTGAAACCTGGGTACAGATTGATTATATACACGGTGAAACCTGGGTACAGAGTGATTATATACACAATGAGTCCTGGCTACAGAGTGATTATGTTCACAGTGATACCTGGGTACAGAGTGATTATATACACGGTGAAGCCTGGGTATTGAGTGATTATATACACAGTGAAACCTGGGTACAGAGTGATTATATACACAATGAGTCCTGGGTACAGAGTGATTATACACACAGAGTTACCCGATTTCAGAGTGATTATATGCACAGTGAAACCTGGGGACAGAGTGATTACATAAACGGTGAAACCAGGGTATAGAGTGATTATATGCACAGCGAAACCTGGGTACAGCTTGATTATAGTCACTGTGAAACCTGGGTACAGAGTGATTATATACAGAGTTAAACCTGGGTACAGTGTGATTATATTCACAATGAAACCTGGGTACAGAGTTATTATATACACAATCAGTCCTGGGTACAGAGTTATTATATACACAATGAGTCCTGGGTACAGAGTGATTATATATACAGTGAAACCTGGGTACAGAGTGATTATATACACAATGAGTCCTGGGTACAGAGTGATTATATTCACAATGTGTCCTGGGTACAGAGAGATTATATGCACATTGAAACCTGGGTACAGAGTGACTATATACAGGGTGAAACCTGGGTAATGACTGAATATACACAGTGAAACCTGGGTACAGAGTGATTATATACACAGTGAAATCTGGATACAGAGTGATTATATGCACAGTGAAACCAGGTTACAGAGTGATTATATACACGGTGAAACCTGGGTAATGAGTGATTATATGTGCAGTGATACCTGGGTACAGAGTGATTATATACACAGTGAAAACTGGGTACAGAGTGATTATATTCACAGTGGAACCTGGGTACAGAGTAATTATATTCACAGTGAAACCTGGGTGCAAAGTGATTATATACACAGTGAAACCTGGGTATAGAGTGATTATATGCACAGAGAAACCTGGGTACAGAGTGATTATATACACGGTGAAACCTGGGTTATGAGTGATTATATACAGAGTGAAACCTGGGTACAGAGTGATTATATACACACTGAGTCCTGGGTACAGAGTGATAATATACGCACTGAACCCTGGGTACAGAGTGATTTTATACACAGTGAAACCTGGGTACAGAGTGATTATAAACTCAGTGAAACCTGGTTACAGAGTGATTATATTCACAGTGAAACCTGGGTACAGTGTGATTATATTCACAGTGAAACCTGGGTACAGAGTGATTATATACACAATGAGTCCTGGGTACAGAGTGATTATGCACACAGTGATACCCGGTTTCAGAGTGATTATATACACAGTGAAACCTGGGTACAGAGTGATTGTATACACACTGAACCCTGGGTACAGAGAGATTATATACACGGTGAAACCTGGGTATAGAGTGATTATATACACAGTGAAACCTTGGTTCAGAGTGATTGTGTTCACAGTGAATCCTGGGTACAGAGTCATTATATACTCAGTGAAACCTGGGTACAGAGTGATTATGTTCACTGTGAAACCTGGGTAATGAGTGATTACATACACAGTGAAACCTGGGTACAGAGTGATTATATACACAATGAGTCCTGGGTACAGAGTGATTATATTCACAGTGAAACCTGGCTAAAGAGTGATTATATACACAGTGAACCCTGGGTACAGAGTGATTATATTCACAGTGAAACCTGGGTATAGAGTGATTATATACACAATGTGTCCTGGGTACCGAGTGATTATATGCACAATGAGTCCTGGGTACAGAGTGATTATATGCACAGTGATACCTGGGTACAGAGTGATTATATACACTGTGAAACCTGTGTACAGAGTGATTATGTTCACAGTGAAACCTGGATACAGAGTGATTACATATACAGTGAAACCTGGGTACAGAGTGATTATATACACAATGAGTCCTGGGTACAGAGTGATTATATACACAGTGAAACCTGGGTACAGAGTGATTATGTTCACAGTGAAACCTGGGTACAGAGTGATTGCATACACAGTGAAACCTGGGTGCAGAGTGA